>NW_013666667.1:127271-158052 GCF_000517525.1 Limulus polyphemus | reverse complement strand
GTTTGTCTTGTCAATTGGATTCTAAAGTAATTGAATCAGCTCAAGTGGACTTTTGATAAGAAAAAGAGAAAATTATTTAGAGTTTGAGATACAACTGTGATATCCATAGTGTAAAGAATTTTTGTACATAGTTTGACTTGTTTTGAATATATTTCAAAACTAACGGAGTGTGTGCTATCCATTTACTGTCGAATTTACTGCCAACAAGTCACAGACACTTACTGTAGAAGAATCCTTAGACCACATAATTTGATGAATCATTCACCACTCTTTATTTTCTGGAGTGTCAGGTGGCTTCCATTTCTTCATTAAAACCCCATATTTTTTGTAATGATAGATCAATACCATATAATCTTCAGACAATGCCTTATTACAAAGAAGTGAAATTTCAGGGTCTTTCTACTATTCTTCAAATAACTTAGTCTTATAGATCACTGATTCTTCCAATTCCTGGTGATGGGCATTCAAAATCATCAAGGTGACCTTGATGATGCAAACAAGTTTCTGAGTAAACAAGATTAAATACCTCTTCTTTAGAGGCTTTCAAAAAAGTTTCTACACATCACCTGACTCGCAGTACAGAATGGAAACAAGGCAAGAGCAGCCTGCTGAAGACATTTTGTGTGATATTGTTCACACAGCTCTATAATCATATGTGGTTCTATTACAATCCTGGATCCTGCTAAGTAACTGCCTAGCTGTAATGAACACCCTCACAAGGAAGTTTAGATGCCATGTTGATAATCACAGACCCCTTAACCAAACCTGATTTCAAATTTACATGATGAAGAGGGACATAAAAATAACTACCTACCTGTTAATGGGCACATTGTCATCAAGGTCTGCTCAGATATAAAGAGAATACCCTGTAATAATAAGGACCGAGTAGTCTCAGTATTGGATAAAATTGTAATGGGCTGTAGACTGTCAATCTCACAGTTAAGTGAAACAAATCCCTCAGAAATGAAGGGTTTCAAACACCCCCACTATTAAATTAGACTTTTCATAAGACAATCAAATTTGGTCACAGAATATTAGGCCTCAGGGTGCATTGCTTCAGACATTATGTATGGTTGTAGGTCAGACATCACAGAGGCACTAACCTTAAACTTGGTCTGGTTCTTCGTTTCTAACATCCAACTCACATAAATAATATGGCCCAGTTTTTTGCAATAATTACATATTGAACTAGATGACCTGAATCTACCACTACCAGTATAAGAGATAGTTTGCGAAACTGGATTTGGCTCAGCCTTGTCATGCTTATCGACCTTTGAGGGGGGTGCTGGTTGGTACAGAACTCGACTGCATGAAGATTTCCGTATCTTGACTAAAAGAGGAACTAGGTTTTTAAAATTTGATTTTGTAAGTTACAGTATTCTAGTCAGCTGGGACTACACACTTCATGCAATATTTCAACTTTCTGCTCATCTAAATAAGTCTAAACATTATCTAGTACACAAGACACCCTTTGATTTACACCTTTTATCCAACCAATTTTCCGACTGATCTCTTGCAAATTCAAAGTAAGTTGTTGTTTTTTTCATTTATCTTCCAATTTCTGAATATCTGTCTATAGACCTTAGGGACTAACTCGTGAGTTTTCAAGATCAATTGCTTGACGTGATCATAATCCACAGCTAGTGCAACAGGAAGGGAAGAGTAAACCTGCTGTGCTTTACCCACTAACACTTTTTGTAGCATTAAGATCCATTTTTCCTTGGGCCATTCACAACTTTATGCAACCTTTATAAAATTTAGAAAATACTGCTCAAATTTTTTTTTCTCAAAAGGTGGAACTAATCATATCTTTGTACGTACATCAAATAACTGCTGGTGGGATTTCCTACTTTTTTTACTTCTATTTCAAGCCTACGTAACTTAATTTCTTTTTCATTTTGAAGTTGTAATGCCTGAAGTTCCATTTCCTTTAACCAGACCTAATGTTCTAACTCTAATTTTATCAGCTCTATTTGAATGTGTGTATAGATCATTCAGCTCATGTTTATCTAACACTTTCTTATTAACAAAATGATGTACTAACATATTAATTATATCTGCCTTTGTCAGAGTAAACTTAATTTGTAATCCAAGATGATTTTCTAAAACTACACATCTTTCTTGAGGCAGGATGTACAATAAACTCATCAAGGAATTTTACTACCTGAAATGCCATGCCTGCTTACTCATAAACAACCCAGAACCTGGATGAGCCCCCAGTTTCTGTTACATACCAAAATTTTAATGAGTAAATAAATGCACAGAAAAGTTTCTAGAACAACCAACAGCTACAGAATTTATGTTGCAACACATATGAAAAATAATAAAACAATACTTTTTTTAAATAGTAAAATCCTAACCATGTAATGATTCAACAATTTTCTAGTATATCACAATCTCATGACAAAGTCTTTTATCATTTCCCATGACTAGCCTATACACCTCTCTACTGAGAGCTGCAGTCTATCATTACTAGTCATGTTTGGCAACTCAGAATAGTCCAACACAGTAATAAAATAGTTTGTTACAATAGCAGTAGATTATCCTGGACTTATAATCCATTTGGACTTGTTCAGTTACATGTGTAACTGTCTTCTGGTATTGGTATTGAAGACGAAATGAACTCCATTCTAACACAGCCATCCAAGACTAACTTCGACTACAAATTCTCCTTCTTCAACTGTCTTTATATCTACAAACCTTATTTGGATTAAACCTACATAGTATCAACACCTAGTGTAAAATATTATATGCTAATGTTACTTGTAATTAAAGAAAGGGAGGAATAATAAGGAGTTGACCTGGAAATTACATGCAACTCAGTTTTAGTTGGATCTCATTGAAAATGCTAGATAAAATCATTTACTGATATATATGATATTGTTATAACTTAGAATTTTCTAAGCACAGTTAATGTCACATTAAGACTCTCAGCTCCCTCTAGCTGATAAACAAATTATATCATTCAAAACACAGATTACAATACTAATCCTTACTGTATTGTGGACACTCTTGAAAAATCCTAGTACATAAAATAAAACTGAATTGTGTATTTGTGAAGTCTTTTTAGCATTTTTTTCTTCCAAGGAACATGGTAGACAGATTGGATGGCATCTTGTCCCATATTTTGACTAGTCATGCTGTTGCTTGGTTACTTCTTCCAGGGCATGTGGTTGAGTGAACCCACTAGTTACTATAACCTTGATCATCCTTTGGAAGTAGTTTCCATAAGAACTTTGGGCTCCTCAGCACATTGAGTTTCTTTTTTGGAGTTCCCCAATTTGGTGTATTCTTACCAATGTACTTCCAAATATGATTAAAATGGAAAATTTTAGTTTGGAATACCTATCCTGCCATCCACTAGTATCAAAACCGGATTTTTAGCATTGCAAGCCCTCAGACTTGCTTCTGAGGTATGTAACTCTTCTCCCAGTGAGTGTTCTCCGAGGTATTTTTAAGCTATAGTTACTAACAAATTGTTTTCCATAAACTCCACAACTGTAAGGTTTGTACCCAGTATGTATTGTGTTATGTCTTTTTTAAGTAACTACTTTCTGTAAATTGTTTTTCACTTATTTGGTAACTGTAAGATTTCTTTCATGTGTTATTTGATGTTTTTGTAAGTTACAGGTTGATACAAACTGTTTTCCTTATATTATATGACATGAATAAAAAAAAAGACTGTTTAGTTTAGATATTACTGATTAATATATTTTTGTGAGTGATTATTCTATTATTGTTTATTTTTTGATAAAATAAGAGTTAAAAGCAGACGATTGTAGGAAGTTGTGTTTATAAGTCACTGATGATGAGAATATAGAAGATGGGCAGACAATTAAGAGATAGACATAAATAGTGTGAGAGGAGCACAAACAGCAGACAGAAAATAGCAAAAAAGTGTAAAGTTACAGGCCAAAGAAAAGTTTGGCGTGAAGTTATGTTAGAATAAGACTAACAGTAGAAATGGACATAAGAGTACTTTATTTCATCAAAGCGTGGTTCTAAAGTAACTGAATTAGCCTTAGTGCACTTTGACAAAAGGAACAGAAGATATTTAGAAAAAAGATGACTAAACGATTACGGTAACTCATGCCTCAATTGTAATTGAATCACACACACAGAATAATATGCGATAGTTATAGAGAAAATAGTTCAGCTTGTCTACTGCAATTCTAAAGTAACTGAATAGGCCTAAGTGGACTTTTGACAAGAAGAAGAGAACTACATATATAGTGTTTATGATATGCCGATAATCTCTGTAGTATGAAGAATTAATTGTACATACATTTAGCTTGTTCCAAATATATATAATATTTTTAAAACAAGTGAAGTGTGTGCTGTTTATTTATCATTGAATTTATCCCTAATGAGTCAGAGACACCTATTGTAAAAGAATCCTAAGCCGAACAACACCATAGTATATATTTATACTATTAAGAAATATAAGTAAAAGCCTTTTATTTTGACAACTGGTGAAAAAGGATACATATTTTAAATTTTGACACTATAAAACAGTAAGGTTTCTTCCTAGTGTATATTCTCCGAGGTATTCTTAAGCTATAGTTACTTACAAATTGTTTTTCACAAATGCCACAACAGTAAGGTTTTTCCCTAGTGTATGTTATTTGATGTATTTTTAATTCCATATTTGTTTCAAGTCGTTTTTCACAAACTGTATAATTATATGGTTTCTCCATAGTATGTATTTTTTTATGTTTGTTTCAGTCACCATTTGATACAAACTGTTTTACACACACTCTACAACTAAGTATTCTCCCCAGTGTTTTTTCTTTGATGTTTTTTAAATTATGATTTGTTTGTTTCTTTATAGTTAAGCATAAAGCTACACAATAGGTTATCTGTGCTGTGCCCACCAAAAGTGTAAAAACCTGATTTCTAGCATTAGAAGTTCACAGACAAACTGCTGTGCCACTGGGGGGTTGTCATTGATTAAAAAGTATAGCTGTATAGTTTCTCCCCAATGTGTCTTCTTTGATGTATTTCTAATTCACCCAAACTATTTTCCACAATCTGTACAACTGTAAAGTTTCTCCCCAGTTTGTATTCTATGATGTATTTCTAAGATACCATATGGACAATATATTTTTCACAATCTGTACAATTGTAAGGTTTCTCCCCAGTGTATATTCTATGATGTTTTTTTAAGACAGTACTTGTACCAAAGTGTTTTCCACACACTGTACAGCTGTAAGGCTTCTCCTCAGTGTGTATTCTTTGATGTACTTCTAAGTCACCATTTGTTGGAAACTGTTTCTCATAATCTGTACAACTATATGGGTTCTTCCCATTGTGTCTTCTTTGATGTCTTTTTAAGATACTACTTATACTAAAGTGTTTACACAAACTCCATAGCTGTAAGGTATCTCACCAGTGTGTATTCTTTGGTGTATTTCTAATTCACTCTTTTTTCCACTGTACAACTGTATGTTTTCTTACCAGTGTGTATTCTTTGGTGTGATTTTAAATTACTGTTTGTACTAAAGAGTTTTCCACAGAATGTACAACTGTAAGGTTTCTCCCCAGTGTGTATTCTTTGATGTACTTCTAATTCACCCTTTGTTCTAAACTGTTTTCCACATACTGTACAACTGTAAGGTTTCTCTCCAGTGTGTATTCTTTGATGTCTTTTTAAGACAGTACTTGTACCAAATTGTTTTCCACACACTGTACAGCTGTAAGGCTTCTCCCCAGTGTGTATTCTTTGATGGTGTTTTAAGTTACAGTTTGATATAAATTGTTTACCACACACTTTACAACTGTAAGGTTTCTCGCCAGTATGTATTTTTTGATGGTGTTTTAAGTTATAGTGCGATATAAATTGTTTAGAACACACTGTACAACTGTAAGGTTTCTCCCCAGTATGTATTCTTTGATGTATTTTTAAGCAACTATTTGTACCAAACTGTTTTCTACACACTGTACAACTGTATGGTTTCTCACCAGTGTGTATTCTAAGATGTATTTTCAATTCACTGTTGGTTCAAAACTGTTTTCCACACACTGTACAACTGTGTGGTTTCTCCCCAGTGTGTATTCTTTGATGTCTTTTGTAGATAGTATTTGTACCAAACTGTTTTCCACATACTGTACAACTGTAAGGTTTCTCCCCAGTGTGTATTCTCTGGTGTATTTTTAATTCACTGTTGGTTCCAAACTGTTTTCCACACACTGTACATCTGTATGGTTTCTCCCCAGCATGTCTTCTTTGATGTATTTTTAATTCACTGTTGGTTCCAAACTGTTTTCCACACGCTGTACAACTGTATGGTTTCTCCCCAGCATGTCTTCTTTGATGTATTTGTAATTCATTGTGTGTTCCAAACTGTTTTCCACAAACTACACAATGATAAGGTTTCTGTCCAGAATGTATCCTCTTTTGTTTTAGATTATCAAAAGTTTTTCCACAACTGTATAGTTTATTACGAAACTGAGGTATATCAGATGATTTTAGGTTATTTCCACTTAACCTTATTTCTCCATAAATATTGTTGTTTGGGGATTTTATGTCTTCTATAAAGTGATCTTTTATAACATGATAGTCAGGAAACTGACTCCAACCACAGATGTTCACACTGGTCTTTATATCTAAAATAGATATAAATGATGTCACAGAATAATACTAAATATATCATAAATTACTTTATTTGATAAACATCTAAATATACATTAATGTTTTAATATGATCAACACAAATATCAGTATGAAAATATTAAAGCTAAAACTAAGTTTCACACTTTATAAAAACTTTTCTACATAGATCAAAATAGCATTGAAAAAATTGTTGGTAACATTCTCCATTCAAGAGAAGTTTTTATTAGACAAAATCTAAAATCACCTGTGGAAAGATTATAGTACAGTGTCACAATAACCAATGTTATTTTCAACCAGTACCTTTCTTGATTATTTGTTAGAGATATTTTCTAACTTGAAGTGGTTGCATTATCATGAGTTGCCTACTTCAACAAGTTAATTAGCACCCATACTTTATAGTTCCTGTTCAAATGTTTATCTATATATTATTTATCAAGTTTAGGTATGATTTCTGGGATTATAAGCTGTTTGATTAGTGGCTTGAGCATGCTGAATTAAGATGTTAGATATTTAGGATTTTTCATGTCTGAGATTCTGTTCTTCATCTATAAATAAACTTTGTAAATAATGGTTAGAACCCATTTCTGTAGATTAATGTTTCAATATGTTTAGAGAATGTAATGCTGTCATTTATTTCCATAGGTGTGATTTTCTGAAGACTATTACCCTTATAAGTAAAATAAATACTGGTCAGTTAGAAAGTTTTTTGTAAAGTTTCATTTTCTAGAAACAAGTACAGTCAACCTCGTTATAACAAAAACCAAGGGACCCAGCAAAATAATTGGTTATTAAATGAGTTCATTATAGCTGACTGGCCACTAGAGGGAACTTTCACGAAAAAAACAAATATGGCTTCCATAATTACAATGTGATGTTATTGTTTCTCACACATCATGCTAAAATACATGTACCACAAAAATTAAGCTTTCAATCTTTTTTATTTCCAGCTAAAATGGATAATTTACACCATCAATATGTGAAGACAGAATTATGTCACTGTACCTGAAAAGGCAAAATCTTACTTGATAAAGTCCATAATCTTGATTTGACAATAACCTGTAACAGTGTCAGTAACAGCAGACTTAAACACTGAGAATCCAAATAAGGACTGGCAGAATGATGAAACGCCAAACCATGTTGTTCAGAAACACGATGGGGGGTGAGGCATACTGAACCCCAAAATAAGTTTGGACCCAAATTGCAGAACATGAATCTATATATCACGGGAAGGAGGAAAACCAAGTAATCAGAGGTAGGGAGCTCACTTAAAAGGGAAAATGAAGCACCATAGAAACATGCAAGATATAGCAAACCCAAGTAATCAATGGCAGGAAAGGTGTTGAAGGTCGAACTTCCTCCAAATATTCCTGAAATTATGGTATAGCAAATGAAGAAACAGGAAAAACGTGGTCAAAATCATCATTTTCCTGCACATCCTCATCTGGTCGAAGAGGTAATGCCCTATGTGGAGAAGACGACATACCAGGCCCCATGTAGGAAGCTAACTCCTGCTGAACTAAGGCTTGTACCCTTTCAGCCAATAGCATCAATCCCTTGGCTTTGGTAACTGGACTAAGCGTGTCTCCCCAGAAAAGGCAGGAGCTAAAGTGGTATTCGCATTAAATTGTGAATTCACTTCTACAGAACACACACACACTAACTTTCTTTGAACACATAAACTCGATTCATCTCAACATCAAATTTACCATAGAACACGAAAACAATAAACAACTATCTTTTCTTAACCTCCAATAATTAAATCGGACACACGGTTGAAAATCAAAATTCACTGTAAGAACACACACACCAGCCTCTACATCCCCTGGAATTCCACTCATGACACCACACAAAAAATCAATACACTGAAAAACCTCATAAACACAGCCACAATACTCTGTTCAATGGACTACATAGATGAAGAAATCAATCACATAAAGCATTCCTTCATTCACACCAACAAATTTCCACCAGCTATTGTTGAAAAACTCTCCAACATTCACCACAACAAAACTCAACTCATGAACAAAATTGATACTAACAAACAGAACATTACACTGCAGTTTACCTTTTGTCCCTGAAGCCAGCTCAAGAATAATCCACACTTGGACAAAACTAGTCATTAAACACAAAATTCCTGTCAATGTCAAATTCTCTCAAAAACCCGACCCTAAATTAAAATCGTTACTAAAAAAAAATTATTTAGAATCACACACAATACCAACGTCATTTACAAAATAATATGCAATTACTGCCCAGAATTCTACATTGGAGAAACAGAAAGAAAATTTGAAACCAGATTCACAGAACACAATAAAAAAACCATCCCATGTTTTCCACCATTGCAACTCAAAAAACTTTAAACAAAGAACCAAACATAAACGAAAAATAAAGGAATCCATCTTAATTTAACAAAACAACCCTACTCTAAACCAACACCCTCGGGTGCCAAGATATCTCTTTTAAGTCGTGCAACAATATCCAGTCATGTGACCTCTTTGTTCCATATTGTGTGCGTGTGTGTGTGTATATATATCTGTGTCATTGTAAACTACTTGTACCTGATGATGACAAAACCTTGTTGAAATGTTGTACATTTGCTGTTATGTTAAACTTATATTAAAGTTTTTCTTTACTTATTCAAGCCGTCTCCAAGCATTATTAGTCTCAAAGTGGGTTCCTCATCATCAAATTCTTATGGTTACTTTAAGGTTAAAATATCATTCACACTGACCAAGACTGTTTGGAAAGTGTTAAGCCAGTGTCAACAAACGTAAATTTTAGGAGATGTCTGTACTTACCAGAAGTTCTTTCTAACCCACATTCAATATCTCTTTGAATTTCAGTTTCTGTTTTCACATTTATAACATTACAGTGTGAACTATCCTGATTCTCATCATCACTGTAACTGAACTTTGAAATAACATCATCATCTTGTAGCAGATCACCAGACTGCTCCATTTTCACTCGAACATATAGGTTCTAAAATCAAACAACACACTGAAAAGTTTAACAGAAATAACAAATAGTGTTACCATTACATATAGTCTCCACAATTCACTAATATAAAACATGAGATTTAATTAATAAACCTAACAATTCAAAGTTAGTTATAAATGAAAAGAGTGCTAAACTATTTAAGTACAACATATTTTATGTCTTATTTCATAAGCAAACAAAACATATAGGAAAAATTTAGAGAAAATCAGTTTCATTTCTGTTACTTGTAGTTCCATATTTTGGATTGACATGCAAGATATTATTTTACAAGAAACATCGCATAACCACTTTCTAATTTAAAAAGACAAGGAATTATTCTACAGAAACACCTAATAACAATTTTCTTATTTAAACAGACTGTTAGATATAAACGACTGTTCATTTTAAGTTTAATATGATAGTATTATTTAGTTTATATTGTGCAAGCATTAAATAAGTTATTTTTAGAAGTGACAGTTATGGCAAGTTTCCTTACAAATCATTTGTTGTGAAATGATATTATGTTACTGGAAACTTCTGAATTTTTCTCATTGCTTTAATTGTGTATTGTTGCATCATATATAGTAGTGTGTGCTTATGAATCATTTATTGTATAGTTCAATTGTTGTGAATTGACACTATGTTACTGGAAACTTCTGAATTTTTCTGCTGTTTTAATTGAGTACTGTTGCATCATATAATATCTAGTATTGTGAAGAAAGTTCTAAAAATATACATCTCCAAAAATTACTCAAAAAAGAGATATAGATAGATATAAGCTGGGTGATCATGAGTTTAGCCATACAAAGTGTATAGTGGTAACTTTTAAAGAATAATAATTGCAGATTGTATTGTGATAACCGAGTAAAAAAGAAGAATTCATCTTGTCAACTCCATTCTAAGGTAACTGAACCAGCCTGTGTGGACTTGATATAAAAGATAATTATTTAAAGCTCTGGATACAACTGTGGTGATTAACTGTGTAACAAACATTTATAGATATGTTTGACTTGTTTTGAATATATCATTTTCAAACAAGTGGATTGTGAGCTGTCTGTTTATTGTTGAAATTCATCACCAACAAGTCACAGACACTTACTGTAAAGAATCGAAGTCCCAAAAAACTTGACATTGGAGAGCCAGCTTGGATTATACAGTGGCAAGAGGTGGTAGAAGAAGACATAAATGACAGCAGAAATAGGCCTATATATGCACAGCTGTAGTAGTGGCCAAAATATTGAAGAGTTTACAACCACACTAAATAACCATGTTGACTGACTTTGATAAATGGATAGAAAGAGGTTAGCAACTTGGGCTCAAAGATGAGAGTTTGTTAAACAATAACAAGACCTAGAGAGAGAAGAGCATAGTCAGAGAAGAGGGAAAGAAAGACTAAAGGAAGAAAAGGAGAGAAAGGAGAAACTGGAAATAGAGAGACAGAGAGAATAAGAGCACAAATTTAGAAAGAAGAAAAGGAGAGAAAGAAGAGAGACTGCAAACAGAGAGTACAAGAGCACAAATTGAGAAAAAAGGATAGTGAGGAGAAACTGGAAACAGAGAGAATAAGAGCACAAATTGAAATTGCCAAGCTCACCCAAAAGAAAGACAAAGGACCCAAGAATGACAATAGAGTCAAGTTCAGTCAACCAAAGCTGTCCAGATTTGATGAACAGAAAGAGAACATGGATGCTTTCCTGGAGAGGTATAAAAGGTTCACCCAAAGTCAGAACTGGGACAAAGGTGACTGGGCAGTCTGTCTCAGCCCACTTCTCATAGGAAAAGGTCTACATGTGTATGCAGGAATGACGTCAGAAGATGTCATGGACTATGACAAGTTAAAAGTAGCCTTGCTGAAATGCTATGATCTTACCGAAGTAGATTTTGTCAGAAGTCAAAACCGACACAGGAGAAACTGTATTTCAGTTTGTGGCACTTCTATGGTGATAGTTCACAAGGTGGACTCACATGGCCAAATGTGAAAATTGTTTTGAGGGACTGGCAGATGTACTAATACATGAACAGTTCATGATCATGTGCTCCACTGACATGTCACTGTTCCAAAGGAGAGAGCACCAATAGATGAACGATCTGGCAGAGCAGTATATGGAAGCCCATGGAGGGAGTATAACTGGCAAGTCCAAGAATAACCAATTAAAGTCAAAACAATGGGTGGCTGAGCAGAAGCAGGATGCCACCAAAGGTGACAAGAGGTTAACAGATAAATGAAAGAAGGGGTGCTATGCTTGTTATAAAATGCATTGTGAGAGAGTGCAAATCTGTGACCAACAAGCAATAGCAGAAATCTCAACAGAAAGCAAAGAGATGCTATATTTGTTATAAAAAGGGAGACATTGCAAATGAGTGCAGAATTCTCAACATAAAACAGCTGGAGCTACTTTACAAAGATGGTGCTGGCAAAAAACAAGAAAAGAGTGACTATCACAATGGATGCTGCTGCCTGAAGAAACAGAATAGAAACAACATGTCAGATTCACCACAAGAAGGAAGTGCCATCTCCATGATTAAACAGTGCACAACTGATATTTAGCTCAAGGTGGAGATTGGGTCAACAATACCAGTGGTGATTGGAGCATGTGACAAACATCGAGAAGTGCCAAAAAATTATAACATGCATGCCAGCTGGTGAAGGACATATCTGGAACAAGAAAGTGAAGGATCTACAAGGCACTGGGTGTAGTAGTGCAGCAATGAGAACCAGTTTAGTTTCTAATGACCAGATGACAGGCAAGGTAAATCTATGTGTGCTGACTGATGGGACAGTGAGAAACTTTCTCATAGCAAAAATAGAGGTGGACACTCCATACTACTAGGAGACCTTGAGGCTACATGTATGAAGGCAACCATCTACATCTTGGTGATCACCAATATACCAGGTAGTAGAAATTCGGAGGAACCAGACAGAAATGAGAGTGATGAGGTATGTGCAGTCACCGCAAGAGCTCAAGGGAAGAAGATCAAGCAAGACTTCAAGACTCAAAGTGACATCGAATGTAGTTTTACAGGAACAGAAGAAAGACCCTTCACTGCAGAAACTTTGGGACAGTATCGGGAAAAAGTTGAAAGTCAAAGGAGAAAGGGACTTACAGAGAAGAGGACACGAAGGGAGTGTTGTACTGGATCTATCATGGCAATTATACTGGGGAAGTTAAACAGATCATAGTACTAACAGAATACTGGACTCGAGTGATGAAGTTGGCTCAAGAGTTGATTGTGGGAGGACACCTAGGAGCAAATAAGACTGCAGAAAGAATAGGCAGAATCACCAGGAACTTCCATTTAGTCGAGGGGTCATCAGAGATGTGACCATATTCTGCAGATCATGTGACATCTGCCAAAGGTTAGGTTAGGTTAGGTTAGGTTAGATGTGTATACAAAGAGATGTGTATACTCATCAGTACTCGGCAGCTCTTTACTACCCAGTACAACTCAACCATAGATGTAATGGACTTTGTGAGACAGTCAATGAAGTCTTAAAGAACATGCTGAAGAAGATGTGCCAGGAGAGAACCCATGACTGGAACAGGTACCTGCAGGCAGTATTACTTGCTTATCAAGAAATCCCACTAGCATGAGAGAGCTTGTATGCAGCTCAAGGCAATCAGAAGCACTTTTATGACAACATGGCCAAGGATTGATGTTTCAAGGTGAGACAGTATTGTTTTAAAAGAGCCATTCAGTACAGTAGCTGTGGACTTGATCAGACCACTAGAACCTGTATCTGACAAGGGCAACCAGTACGTGCTTACAGTAATTGACTATGCAACACGTTACTCAGAAGCCATAGCATTGCTAAAGATAGAGACAGAGAAAGTAGCAGAAGCCCTTTTGGAAATGTTCTCCAGAGTAGGCTTCCCAAAAGATGTCTTAAGTGACAGAAGGACAGAGTTTACCTCAGAACTGATGCAAGAGATGTGTATACTCATCAGTACTCGGCAGCTCTTTACTACCCAGTACAACTCAACCATAGATGTAATGGACTTTGTGAGACAGTCAATGAAGTCTTAAAGAACATGCTGAAGAAGATGTGCCAGGAGAGAACACATGACTGGAACAGGTACCTGCAGGCAGTATTACTTGCTTATCAAGAAATCCCACATGCAAGTACAGGATTTTCACCCTTTGAGTTACTGTACAGAAGAACATAAAAGGTCCAATGCAGATATTGAAAGAGCTATGGACAGGAAAAGAAGAGTCAGAAGTGAGGAAAACATACCAGTATGTGTTAGACCTCAGAAACTGACTGGAGGAGACCTGTCAACTAGCATGAGAGAGCTTGTATGCAGCTCAAGGCAGTCAGAAGCACTTTTATGACAACATAGCCAAGGATTGATGTTTCAAGGTGAGACAAAACATCTTGGTTCTGCTATCTACAGACAACAAGAAACTCACCCTGCAGTAGAAAGAACCTTTTCAAGTGCAGGAAGTGGTCAAGAGGATGGAATATAAGGTGAAAAATGGAAGGGAAGACCAAGATCTACCATGTCAATCTGTTGAAGAGGTATTTTTGAGAGGGAAGAAGACCTAATGGGTGCAGCTATTGAGGTCATCAAGAGGACTGCAAATGTTGGTGCAGACTGTATGATGAGACTTTGTGCATGAACTGAGAACAGTTTTCGTAAACAATATAAAGAAATATTATCAATATTTTTCTTGACGAGTAACTTATTGTTAGATATAAACAACTGTTTGTTTTAAGTTTAATATGAGAGTATTATTTAGTTTACATTTTACGAGCATTACAGTAAGTTATTTTTAGAAGTGACAATTATGGCAAGTTTGCTTACATAACTGTTTATGAATCATTTGTTGTGTAGTTCAATTGTTGCGAATTGAAGTCACATCTCTGTAAACTTCTGATTTTACTTGTTGTTTTAATCGAGTATTGATGCATCATATAATATCTAGTAGTTTGTTGAAAGTTCAAGATTGCTGTAGAGAGTATGTCTATATATATTTTTCTTGAAACAGTAAAAAAAGATAGAGATACAGATAGACTGGATAACCATGAGTTTAGCCATAAAGAGTGTATAGTGGCAACTTTTAAAATGTATTAATAACAGAGTAGAAACGAATAATTCATCTTGTCAACTGGGTTCTAAGGTAACTGAATCAGCCTGTATGGACTTTTGATATAAAAGAGAATTATTTATAGCTCTGGATACAATTGTGGTAACCCACGGGGTAACGAAAGTGAATTTACCACTGATTGTGTTATGATAACAGAGTAGAGAAGAGTAATTCATTTTGTCAGCTCCATTTTAAAGTAACTGAACCAGTCTGTGTGGATTCCTAAGGAAAAGAGATGATTATTTAAAGCTCTGAATACAACTGTTGTGATTAACTGTGTAATGAACATTTGACTTGGTTTGAATATATTATTTTAAAACAAGTGGATCGTATGCTGTTCATTTATTGTTGAAATTTATCACCAACAAATTACAGACACCTACTATAAAGAATCTGGCCTTATACATACGTTAAAAACCTGACACAGACAAAAAATTGTTCTGCAGGAAACACCCTATAAATACATTCTTATTTAAATAGACAAGAAATTGTTCTTCAAGTAACACTCAATAACCACTTTCTTATTTAAACAAAAAAAAAATCATTCTACATGAAACACCCATTAATGACTTTCTTATTTAAACAGAGAAGACTTATTCTACATGAAATACCCAATAATTACTTTATTTAAACATACAAAAAATTAATCTCCATTAAACACCTAATAACCACTTTCTTATTTCATCAAATAGAAAGTAAAAATAATAAACTTTATATAGATATTCTATTGGAGTAAAGAATCAGGGCTATCTTCAGAAAATATATGGTATTTAAGAATGAGAAAAAATAAAATATTTTAAAAATGTACAAAAGTAAATACATACCAAAAAGTCTTCATTTTGTTTTTATTAAACCAGGTTAAAAGGAACTATAACCCTTAAAAAACTTCTTGTGATATTGCTCACCCCAAATTAACTGTCAGCTGATTTCAAACCATCCATAAAAATGGGAACAGAAAAATGGTTCAAAGTGTGTTCAGAAAAGAAAAATCTGTACTTCCACTAAAGGGTATTTGACTTCTTTAAGTGATTTGAAGAAGAGTCACAAGTGAAGATGGTAACAAGCCATGGTGGAATGGGCAGATCATCAGATTCAGCAATATCATCTAATTGCAGACCAAGTTCAGTCATCTGTGTCTGGACACTTAGGTCAAAGGTAAGAATAGAGATCATCTATTTCCAAAAAGCATGCCCACAAAGGCATGAAGACACAATGCTAGTTGGGATGCTGTGGTAAAGATCAGAGCTTAGCAGCAAAGAAATCTGCAAACATAAGAGATGAAGTGGAAGTTCATAGGATTCAGACTCAGTGTACGAACTCTGAACCATAAACGTGCAGAAAGCCCCCATGCTTCTGATGATGCACAGGGTCCAACATCTTCCAGACAGAGTCCCTAACTGAAAAATAGACAAGAGATCCATAGTCCAGCTTTGATGAAATTAGGAAATGACAGACCTTCAGCATAGAAAACATATCAGCTCTCAACTAAAGAGAGGTGATGGAGGATGAACATTGCCTTTGTAGAACTGAAACTAAGCTACTTAATATGTGGAATAAATGTCATATGATTAAAGAAAAATACTAAGAACTTTGTCTTAGCCATCATGGAAATAATGGCACCTTCCAGACAGAACTCTGGATCAGGGTGCAATCCCTGCTGATGACAAATACGCATGCAAATGGCTTTAGAAGAAGAGAATATGAAACTTTATGCTGTGGTCCACTCAAACAAGTAAATGAGGGTATTCTGAAGCTGCTGCTGAATACATCTCATATTTGATGGCAGGCAGGATATCTGAAAGTCATTGACATAGAGGTTGTTTGAAACTGTAGAAAGAAGTTGTTCAGTATTGGCATTGATCTTAATACTAGAAATTGTGTGGCACTCAAGACACAGCTGTGAGGTATTCCAAGTTCCTGAGAAAGTTCAGAACAATGTTAATGGTAAAGTAAATGGCCATGAAATCCACAGGAATGGAGGTCTCATAAGATGCCAAAAACTAAAGTAATGTCATACACCATCTCAAGAACAAAAAATATGGAAACAGTATGCTCCTTATTAAGGATGTCTTCAACAATTGTGGTTTGAAGCCAAATCAGGTTGTCCACAGTAGAATGCTATTTGCAGAAACCACACTGGGTGGGAAAGAGGGCATTGTTAAATTCAAGAAACCAAAAAACAACAGTATTAATCACCCTCTTCAATACTTTACAGAGACAGCTAGTCAAAGCAATAGGTTGATAATTAAGAGGAAACTTGGGATCCTTCCCACGCTTAGAAAATTGGATTACAATAGCCCTACACCATGTATCTAAAATCCTTCTCCTTCCAAGTCTGGTTAAAAACAACCAGAACATTACAAGATGTAGGAGAAAGATGACACAGCATCTCATAATGAATATTATCCAGCCCTACCGATGCATTGCCAGATCAAAGAGTGATTTTAAGTTCCACTATAGTAAATGGTTGGTTCTAGCTATACGGACTTCTTGCTTGAAAATATGGTGATCTTTTGGCCCATGATCTGATATCCAAGAAGGCAGGGGTCAAGAGTTGGATGTACTAGGATGGCAAGAGTAGCACACCAAATGGGTGTTGGTGATACCCTGTAAATTACCAAACTCTTGGACATTGGAATGCAAGATTGAAAGAGGATAAAAAGTAAACTTCCCATTTACCCTTAAAATCTTGTTCCAAAGGTCTTTGGAACTAGCAATGGAAATAATACTGGAAGTGAACTTAATCCAAGATTATTTCCATTTGACATCTGATCTGCCAGTTATAGACATGGGCCTGCTCAATGGCCAAGTGGTTGAAAAGAGTGACGTACCTGCAGCAGATATCCCAGGCCTGTTTTTGAGCCTTTTGTGGCTGTTAACAGCCAGGATACCATCACAAAGAGGTTGAAATTTTAGGGATTGATCTAACAGCTGCCTGGACAATAAAATAAGTTACTGCCTCCATAAAGTTGTTAACAGGGGAAAGGTTTAGAACAGCCAGATCAAACTACAAGAGAAAAATATCTTGTCAACATGTTCCAGTTTCCACTATGGCACATGATTCAACTGGCACTGACCACAGCATATCTCCCTCAGAATGATGGGAAAATGGTCACTGCCTCAGAGAAAAAAGGTAGGAAAGGGATAGAGCAATACTGAACATAGGGAGGTTGTGATCCATGATCAGATACTCCACAGACTGAACTCTTCCATCAGTATCTGCACCACTCCAGTGAGAACTGTGTTTGTTAAAGTCTTCCAGAATTAAGAAGTGAGATGGCAAGGTCTGTCTCATCAAAATCTACACCTGGTGAGAGATAAAAAAGATACAAAGAATGGTAGTATGTCCAGTAGACACAAAAATGCCTATAGTGGTGTACTAAGTGGCAAAGTCATGATAGGTACACACTGCCCAAACAGCAGGACCACACCCACATGAACCCATCCATCATTCAATCTATTTTACCTGTACAAAGAAAACTGTCAAATGGTGACAGTATTGACAGGTCTTGGGAACTTCTACTGTAAGAAGATACATATATGATGGTAATAACCAATCAATGTCTTAATGTGATCTAAATTAATATTGAAACCTCAACAGTTCCAGTGTATCAAAGTGGCCATTTTTACTCAGAAGGAGCAGGAGAACTGGGTGGGGAGTCTTTTTGTTTTAATTTAAGAATAGTGCATTTCTTTTTACTAGTATGTGGTCTATTAACTCTCATGGATTCTGCTCTGGGTCAAAGAGACATGTCCCTTCAAATAAATGTGATACCAGTAAGTGAGTCTGTGATGGAATGGGATCCTGAACCTTTCGGCCAAAGGAAAATGGACCCAAACATTCACTGGTTTCAGTGATAGGAAAAATGATTAGTGTAGACATTGATATGGAAGGCAGAAGACCTTTGATATGGGGAAAGAAGAATTCTACTGGAGGAATAGCAAGATCTGTCAGCACGTCCACTCTGGCAGTATAACATAATGCAACAGTATAACTATTTTGGAAGAGGGGATACCATCTTATGAGCCTCAGAATAATTAACATTAATAGTGTTTAGCCTCTGTACCTCCTGCTTCACCATCTATTTAAGACATGATTGAAAGTAAGTGGAGTGGTAATTAATATAATGTGTGTCCAATTGACACTCCAAATTATGACAATAAGCACCTGTCAAAGTACCATAACAAATTGTCTTAATGTCCAAACCACTGACTCTGAAAACTTCATAGTGTTGGGAATACAGGGTCTCATGACGTAGCTCAGATATCCTGCTTTGACAGTGATAGGAAGAAGTGAAGTACACATAAAAGAAGAAACTGAGTAGGCAGTAATAGTCGATTTTTAGAAGTTGATATATTTTAAACACCTGAAACCTCTTGGCTAAGAAAGCAGTGAGGATCTATGACTCATGGTTCAATTTCAGCAATCACTCCACTTGAAGAATTCAAAGTACCATGGAGAGTAGTCTCAAATAGGTATAACATCACATGGACTTTGAATTCAAAAGGTTTTTGCACTTTTATGGTCAATATTTTTCAATCAAGATGCCCCAAATTGTAGCTTTGGACAGCTAGCAAACCACTTTAGTCACTTTTGGATGAAAAAGGGAGATATCTGCCATAAAGTTTTGTCTGATAATGAATGAAGAATGAGAAATCAAGGTGTAGGAATACCAGGAACTGGTAACTATGTAATATGAGAGTAGTCCATACTTGGTTGTTTTCTAGTTATTATTTTTTTAATTTGATTCAGAGTTTTTAGGATATCCATAAAAAAACTGCACTGACCCCATGCACCATGGAGTCCTACAAGGTGACACACTACACTATCAAACTAGAACAGTGGAACCATGTAAGAGTTTTGTTGGTACTATACCCAAACATCAGCACCAGACATAATGACCACAACACTCATTAAGGATGTACAATACTGGCACAGGAACTCAAAGCCAAAGTGGTGTGTTGCAGTGTCCCTTATACCACTCAACCTCCAGAATACTCTCCTCCCCTTCACAGGTTGCCTTGCACACCAAACATGTGGAAGGTTATTTGGATCACAAAGAAGGTAAACTATATAGACAGAACCTTCTTTGGAAGGTCCCCTGTCCATGTTCAGGAACCCATTTTGGGGGAAAATGAAAAAGAACTAGACAGTAATGTTTTATGTATGACCAGCTCCAGCATTATAATGTTCCAGTTATTTCAATCTTACAGAGCTCTCTACAAAATGGCACATTAGGAATTTTTTAGGTTTTAACATTTTTCTTACTTAAAATGTATTTCACATCTCTACTTACCTCTCTGTACCACTAAGGATTATTACCTCATTAACAACTTTCTTGGAATTTTCTACGCATGTTACAAGCCTTGAAAAACTCTCACCCTTACATGTCTAAGTGTATTGCATCAGCTTATAACATAACCATTATAATGTTGTAGCCCCCACAAAGAAGGTGGACACAGCATCCATACACAATAATCCCTGTGAGTGTAAGCACATGATTATAGACTCCTTCTTGATGAGGCAAGCAAAATACACTGAATGTTGGAAGGAAAGATGGGAGGTGATACAAATAGGTATCTATCTGAAACACATTTCTTGGGTGAGGAAAATTATAACTTCAGAAACATTACTTACCACTCTGTACCACTAAAAGCTAGTATCCTAAACTGATGATAGTATAGTGACCTGTGATATTTAGTTACAAAGATAAGCACCTTTATGAAACAGTGACAGAAACGGAAGGGTTATGGGATGAGACCAGGAGCCGCTTAGTGGAGCAGCAACCAGTGGGAGACAGCAACCTTCTAAAAAAGGTAATATCAAATGAATTTTTAATGTTAAATTACTATGCAAGTAAATGGATATCAAGAAAATCTAGTTAAGGTTGTTACATGTTTCTAAATGGGTGGAACTTTAAAATGCATAGTGTGGTTACAGCTTTAGGCCATTCCATTTTGGTCAGATACTTACATCAGATAATAAAAGAAGAGATGGAAATAGAAGAAACCCTCAGCTATATCTGAAGGCATATCTAAGCTTCACCTGGCTGGATACATCCACCGAGACCTGCTTGATAAATATTGTAAAGGGGTGTAATGTACTGCACTTCCATCTCAGTCCTATTTATCAAATTAAGGGTGGATCCAACTGGTCTCTTACTGGAGGAAAGGAACTACTTGAAGAGAAAACTCTCAATACTGACTTCCCCAACAGCTTGGGACTGGAGAGGTTATGGTGCTTTTGTGCTCCACCATAAGAATGAAGGGGGACGGGGGTAGATTCTCATAGGGCAGGACAATTGAGGGTGTCATGGGCCACTGTTATCAGGCAAAATCATCTGAAATTGAGCCATCACAAAGAAACGTTTTAACCAACCAAACAGCAACAGTTAAAATAACTTTATCCATGACATTTAACATCACTCTAGGAGTACTACAAGGGTCTGTTCTATCACCACTACTGTATTGTTTGTCAATAACTTACCTTTTCCCGACTTGATTTACTTTTCCTAATGTGTAGATGATATTGCCATATGTAGTATCGCGTAACCCACTGATAGCAAGCAACAGAGTCCAAAAATCTTCAAATGCAATCCTTAATTGGTGTAACAACTGGCGGGGCCTCCCACACCCCATAAAAATCATGGGCATTACGTTTAGACACATCTTAAACAAACACTTCAAAAACATTAAAACAGTTAAACTTAAACTAAGTAATTATGAAATAAAGTAATGCCCCAATGCAAAATTTCTAGGTATAACCATTGATTCACAACTCACCCGGACACAACATTTTTGAAATATTAATAAATCTATTACAACAAGAATTAATCATTTGAAACTCATAACAGGAAATAATAAAGGATGCAAACCTAATATTATAAAAATCTATAAAGAGTATATATACCTCTAATAGAATATGGCTCACAAATCACCTACAATATGCCCAAAAATATCACCAAATCAGTATAACTCCAACAAAACAGTTTTAAGATTAGCCCACAGACTGCTAAAATTTACACAAAGCTAGCAACATCCCATTACTCAAAGACAGACTAACAGCTCTAGCCCACAAATATTACCAATCAGCAGAAACAAAAAACTCCTTAACTGCCATGACTAGTGCTCCACACAAAACAATATCCCTGTACAACATATATCTTGCCTGCAAAGCACCCCAGACAGGTAAAATTATTTCTGATAAAGGTTTAATACTAAACTCTCTGTAAAAAAATTAATAATTTCTTGTTTTATCTAATTTCACCACTGGGCACAGAACACGTGGAATATTCGATGCCTGTCTTGTGAAAGTGGGTATCTCGGGGTACTCTCGTTTCCCACCACAAAAATTCTAAGGCAACTGGATTTAATGATCCCAGCTGTGGCATTCGATTTACAGATCCCAGCCATTCTGTGACCCTGATCATGGGATGTTTATTTCCATGTACTTTGTCGATTGTTTGATGCCTTGCTTCTTCTCAACAGCATCACGCCTTCAGCCCTGGTTTTCTCTCTGCCCTGGAACCTTCCAGGCTTGCTTCTGCTTCTCTCATTTCTCCATACTACCAATCCCAAGTCATTAAATTCACTAGACAACATGGGTCCAACCTCTCTAGCTAAAATTAAATATCCCACAAATGTAACAAACAAATTATTGCGAGCAGGGTGAAGGGGGATGACAATATCCCTGAATACCCCAGTTTAGGAAAGTTTCCTTTAAAAACAAAATTCCTGTCACAAAGTTTTTGTTTTTTATGTAACATAACACAGATATTCTACACATTTATATTATGTAAAATAGTGGCTAATTAAACAGAATTCTACATAATCCCCTTATGTAACATGATGGCTGATTTAACAGAGACTACTAAACATTTACATTAGACACAACATTATAGCTGATTTAATTAATGATTATACTCATTACAATTATGTATACACGACTGATTTGTGACTAAAAATATATCATTACTAATTAGATTCCACACAAACAAAGTCAAGAAAGACACAATTACAGTCACATACTGTTTAATAACACAATTGTAAAAGGCTTAACCTACAAATTACCTCACTTTTCTCTGCTCCATCACAATCTTCTTCTTGTTCCTTTTTTACTATACCAAACTTCAAAATGGTATGAAGATAACTTTCTTCTATGGAATCAGCTTCTCCTGTATCTAGAAATACAAGTAATGTAGGTTTGTCTATAACAAGACACAGTATAGCTTATGCTTCACTAAATTATAATCAAAATCTACAATATGTGTTTAAATACGTAGGTCTCTTCTATCATTTTTATATGATATACAGATGCATAGAAAAAATTCAATTTTCAGGAAAGGGCAGGTTATAAAAATATACCTGAACAGTCATGCACATGTTAGTTGTAGTCCCAAATGGTGGTTATTGAGGTAGTCAGGGTAAGAAACCAAAGCATATTCCATATCTGGTAGCAGAAAGTTTTCAATGGAGAAGAACAGTAATTATATAAAGAGTAGAAACACTCCTGGACTTAAAATACCCTTCATCCTAATTTAAATCTAACAAATTCATGTAAGCAGTCAAGTCAGCAGGCACCCAGGAAGAATCAAGGTGGTTCTCAGAATGGTTCTCAGGAAGTAAACAAATTGTGAAAATTAAGCAGCATGCTGTACTCTTATTGTAATTTGAACTACGAGACATCCACTGCAGAATAGAGTTCATGTTTCTAATGTCTCAAAATGCCATGCATGGATGTGCATGCTGAGATGGGAAACCAACCAATAATCTCTATTCACCCTCTAATACAGTACCAGCACAGAGGGTGGAATAACTTCAACAACAATTTTAAATGTTTACTACAGAGACAGATAAAAGTTTGAAGTCACAAGAGAGAGAGAGAGAGACTACGCAGATTTTATTTTTCAACCAGTGTAAGAGATCTTAACTGTAAGGGATTCATCATGGCTTGAAGAAATCATATAAAATAATTTAAAAATTTGGATTTAGCAATTACTGAATTTATGCAGTATGTTAAAATTTTCATTCCATAATATGGGATTCTTTATCAGTAGCATTACAATAATACAACAAACCCCAATTAGCAAAGTACATGCTGAAGAAGTTTGTCAGTTTTGAGCAAACTACTTCAAATCACAGAGATATGAAAGTTAGTTATGAAAGTAGTATTTGTTATGCTCCAAAAAAAAATAATATTGTTGTAAAAGTAACCTTTGCTTTAATGCGAGTGATTTGGACAGATAGCAGGTATGACAGTATAAAGTTCTTAGTACTAAAATGGTAATTCTCTGATTTTCAAATATAGGGGCAATTCATGTAACTACATATTTTGTTGCTTTTAAGATACACTTGTCAAAAATGTTTTTAGAAATAGTTATTAACTGCATCAATATAAATCTTTTTCTTGCTTATGTAATTCTGTATACTACAATTATTTTTAAACTGTCCTCAATTCAATCTCTTAGAAATTAAATCATTTAAATCTTTCCAATGTTAAGTAGTTCTAATGTTCTTGGTTTTGATATTACCTCTGTGGGTTCTATTTCTGATTGCTAAAATATCCATTAGGTTGTTTTATTAACCACTTAGATGACGTACAAAAAAGTTGGAAGCAGCCATTTCACATTCAGACAACTGTTGCAGGTTAGGCTATTATTTCATCTGGCTTAGATTCAGGAAAACATATTGATGAACTGAGTTCAACAAAACTAGTCTGGTCCAGCAGAAGTAAGAGAAACAAAAGAAAAGAGAAGGTCTCTATGTTATCTTTTCTTCAATGAACTTTATGTTTTTGAGAGGAAAAAACTAATAAAATATTTGATTATTGTTAAACAGAAAACTGTAGAATGGTTTATTTGTGCTCTACTGAACTCCAGACTTATAAGTAGTTTTTTATTCCTAGTTTTTCAGCTTAGATGATTTGTTTTTCACTGAAGGAGTAGTTCTCATGATTTGAAGCTCTTGGATTTAGTTTCCATTGGTCCAAATCTTGCTAATTTATTTTTAAACTACTGATGACAGGGAAGTCAACTGCCAAGTTTTTGTTAATTTGTGAATTGCTGACCACACAGAAAAGAAGTGGCTGGCAGCACCCAATTACTGTGGCCGTTGAACAATCAATTAGCAAATTTACTAATTACCCAAATCTAGTTTCAGTAATCTTCGTTTTAAATGTGATGATGTTTCCACTAAGTACAGAAATAAGATAATGTTCTTTTTGATGAAAAAATATTTGATTAGCTTCTTCCAGCAGAGTCTTAAACAGAACTATAGTGACAACAGTCATGGTTAGGGGACACATGATGAGATTGGCAGAGTAGTCGAAGGAATAGCTCATAAGTTGGCAGCTGAAGGGAAGGATAGTGATAATTATTATGTCTAAGTTGAAAAGTTAAAGGAAAAGACAAAAACCGAAATATCAACTGTCAGCAAGAAGGAGATAGATTATCAGTATGGATAAGATAACACCAAGAAATATTCCTGGTTATAAAAGGAGAAGGAAAACTCATCAAGTTTTATGAAGCAAAGAAGTGACATGAACGTTGAACTTAATATGACTCGGTTGTTTCTACTGCATACTTGGTGCTAGATGTACCCATTAACACTTTCTACATAGGCTCAGTTGAATCGATCGAGTTAGTAACCATGTAGTATTCATTACAGTTTCCATACTATACCTTTTAATATAGAACATATATTTTCACAAAATTTAGCAGACTTTCAGTGAAGATTACATGACTTTTGTATAGAAAAAACAACTTTTAATTAATCATTTTGAATGAAAATATGCCTGTGGATATACTGGGTAATTTTGTTTACTAGTCCAAGTGCAAAGTGATTTTTACATTAAGGTTAAAAATACTTTTATTCACCTGAAAATTTTCAAATTTCATTTCTGCAATCTCTAAAACCTCCTAAATAATTTTGTTTTTCAGTAAAACATTATATTCTATCTATTACTTTCTCTACTCGAACTCTAAATGAGGTTAGTCAATTTGACACACCTACAATTAGTCAACATATATTTACTAATCATGGCCAACAAATGATCAATGAGATCCTTGTACACTCAATTAGATCCAAGTACATTTGTTGGTGATTATTACTTCATACAACAATGAAGTATATAGCAGATTACCTCTAAATCCATTGATGAGCTTTCAGAGTCAAATAGGCAATAAAGTCTCAAGAAGCTTCCAAAACAGCCAATAAATCACATGGAAGGTGTGTGTGTGTGTGTGTGGAGAATTGTGGGTAAGTATGATGCAAGTATTAAGGTTTAACCTCATTCATAGGTGATAGTTTGTTTAAAGTTAAGCACAAAGATACACAATAGGCTATTTGTGCTCTGCCCCCCACAGGTATTGAAACCCAGTTTCTAGCACTGCAAGACTGCAGACATACCACTGAGCCACTGGTGGGTACGGGTGATAGTATAGAATAAGATTACAAAAGTATCACTGGATTCAGGTTTCTGATATCAAAGACAAAAATGTAACATACTTTGATTTATTAATATAAATCCCTGAGACATGAAATAAATCCTGTAAAAAGTGTGAAATTTCCAATCAATCATGTAAAATTCAGGTACTCTGTTAAATTAAAACAAGTAAAATTCACAATACTTATGTTGGGGAGAAGATAAAAACATTCAAATTCTAAATATATGTATACTTACTGCTTGTTGTGAAAGTTTCAGCTTTATTTTTCATCAATTAAAATTCACAATACTTATGTTGAGAAGAAGTTAAAAACATTCAAATTCTAAATATATATATATATATATACTTACTACTAGTTCTGAAAGTTTCAGCTTTATTTTTCATCAATTTGATGTCAAACAAAGCATCCTGCTTCTCATCAGAAAAAGGTTCAACCTTCATCTTTACTACTTCCATGATTACATAGAAACTTCACCTTTATATTTTAGTAAAAAAGGAAGCAGTTAGACTACAGAAAAATAACTTCAGAACTTGAAGTCACATGTTTTAAAATGTTACAAAGTCTTCAATTAACACTAATCTCAAAATTTACATTATTTTGATAACTTTTATATCTAATTATTATATTTACTTTTATCACATCTTGATACTAAAAGTACAACAATGAAATTATCTAAAATAAAAATTATTAAGATAATTTTTAAACAATGTGTGTTGTAAACTAAAAGACCAAGAGAACTTTAGTATCAGTTTAAACATGTATATAGTGACTGGAAAATAGGATGCTACTCTATTGACTAGAGGCTAGAGTAGATATACCTCATATATAAAAATTCACCAAAACTGAAACTACCGAAATACCTATGAATAATTTATGAGTTGAAACTTGAATTACTGATTCTTTAACTTTCACTTTCAGTCTTTCCGTAATTCCCAATGATTTTCTACAAACCTACATAATTTGAATAAAATACATTTGATTTAAATATTTGTACTTATGACATACACGTGGGTTTTCTTCGCACAAATTAATATATACATATATATTAATTTAATACCTGCCATGTGGGTAATTTTTTGCTTTTGTGGTGACAAATTGCTGAAAATTATGGCGAGCTGACAAACATTAACATTATAGTTGTTTATACGTTGTTAAGACTAATTATTTCTACCAACACTAGTACTACTATCATATGGCACTTGGTAAATCATGGATTGATATGTATCCCGAGGAATAGTACTTTCACGCCGATTATACTACTAATATATACCCAAAACTATTGAGGTACCGTACGAATACCCTGGCGACTCTGATAATTTCTTTCGTGAGTTTCGTACGCGACAAAACTTATATATTATTAAAAAAAGAATATCAGGCAAACTCAACGTCATAAAAATAAGCGTGGTGGAAAGAAAATAAGGGACTGTAATATACGCAGGTATATGCGCTTATAGTTATACTACATGTATATCATATATATACATATCTAAAACGACTGAGGTACTGTCCAAAAAACACTCTGGTTATCTGATCATTTCTTTGCTTCGCGACAAAACTTATATCTTATTAAAGAAGAATATCAGGCAAAATCAACGACATCTAATTCAGCGTGGTGGAAAGAAAATAAGGGACTATAATATACGCAGGTATATACGCTTATAGTTATACTACATGTGTATCATATATATACATATCTAAAACGACTGAGGTACTGACCGAAAAACACTCTGGTTATCTGATCATTTCTTTGCTTCGCGACAAAACTTATATCTTATTAAAGATGAATATCAGGCAAAATCAACGACATCTAATTCAGCGTGGAGCAAAGAAAATAAAGTATTATAATATACGCAGTTATATGCATTTATCCTAATGTATATACCCAAAACGACTGAGGTACGAAAAACGTTCTGGTAACTCTGATAATTTCTTTGCTCCGCGACAAAAAAAAAAATACATTATCAATTAAGGAGAATATCAGGCAGATTAAAACGATATAAAAATCAGCGTGGAGCAAGGAAATAAGGGACTATAATATACGAAGATAAATGCAGTGAACGGAGTGTGAATTCTTTGCTCCTCATAAAAAGGCAAACAAATCTATTTGTGAAATACTGACCCAAAAGTACTTTTGGTATGAAATGAAATTATGTTTATTCATAAAAACTAGTAAAATATTCATCGAAACAACATCATTTACGAAAAAATACTGAACAATAGCTTAAACTTCAAACACGAATAAATTATCAACGACGGCTATCTCCACAAAATTTCTTGTATTAGTTCAAACTTCGAAACGTATCGTACAGTAAGCCGTCTGTCATATTGAAAATTACTTTTAACATTACTAGTTAAATTAAATAATGAAGCAACGAATGTACGACCACGAATTACATTATCAAAGATGACTTGCTTCACCACAACTCTTACATCAATACATAGCAAACAGTTTTAACTTTCAAGTGTTATCAAATGTATTGCCATATCTTATTTGTTTTACAGGAAGGACAAAAATGAATTGCAGACAAATTCTATTTTTATTATTTTACACACAAAAGATGATACCAGCCCCTGCAAGGTCCATCACAAAATACCATTGTGTTATTTAATGACTTTGTACACTGGCCAAACGAAACACCGTGAAAAATCCCTGTCGGCCAACTTGGAAAGGCACGTAAAAAGTAGAATAGTGGTCTGTCAGTATAATAGAGAAATGTTACGACAGCAGAAGTCACGTGACGCTGATAACACGTGATGAGATTCTCGAAGGATTGTGAATTGTCCCGCCAACTCTAGTCGGTTCCAGACGCCCTCTTTTTTAATATATAAGCCGGGCAAATAAAGGGGAGAGAGAGGAATTGCATAGATAGAGAGATTGAAGATGGAGATAATCGATTCAAGTCGTAAGTAAAGTGTGTGAATCCCTGTGAATTACAGCTTGTTTTCATAAAAGTAGTTAAGTTAAACTGACTGTGGAAATTTCGTGTATTGCAAAGATGTACTGAGAAAGAATAAAATAGTTTTATTTAAGAAAGGACTTGTATCGCTGATGTTCCTGGGAAAGAATTTATATCGGAAATTAACAAACCACCAGATACCCAACAAATTGGTGTCATAAGTGGGATAGAAAAAAGAAGAAGAACATGGAAACGAGAGGTGGCAAATCAAACTACAGCTTAGCAGATTTGATGGCAGCAAAACAAGAACAGCAAAAGAAACAAGAAGAGCGAGAAAATAAACAAGAAGAGAGATTACAGCAGTTGTTGGAGGAAAAAGAAAAGAAACAAGAAGAACAAGAAAATAAACAAGAAAAGAGACTACAGCAGTGGTTGGAGGATAAAGAAAATAAACAAGACGTGATACTACAGCAGTGGTTGGAGGAGAAAGAAAATAAACAAGAAGAGAGACTACAGCAGTGGCAGGAAAACCAGCACAAGTGGCAACTGGAACAGGAAATGAAACAAGAAGAACGAGAAAAGAGACATGAAGTAAGACTCCAACAGTTGAGAGAAAGCCAGCACACACAAATGGAAAAGATTAGTCAATTTCAAAGTGAATTAAATACATTAAAGGATGATTCACTGTCTTTTACACAAGGAGGATATATTAGCCGTCGACCTAATCTGTCTCAGACAATGGGAAGCCCCTTCCCGTCCCCACAGCTAAACCCTAATGCACACATCTTCAGTCCTGTCAGAAGTCACATTCCGGACATGAGTGTCAGCAATAGGGGTGATCTAGTATGAAGGAAGCCACAGGAATTCGATGAGAAGGCACCATGGGAAACATATAGAGCACAATTTGAGCTCCTGACAGAAATGAATGGATGGATGGAGGAGCAGAAAGCAGTGTACTTGACAACGAGCCTGAAGGGACAACCACTGGAAATACTTGGACAGTTGTCAGCAGACAACAGGCACAACTATAGAGCACTGGTAGTGGCTCTAGAACTCAGGTATGGAACCCAAAATCAGTCAGAAGTCTACAGGGCTAGGTTTAGGACGAGAGTCCATGCTAAAGGTGAGAGCCTGCAAGAGCTGGCACAGGACTTGGAAAGCATGGCACACAAGGCCTACCCAACTACACCACCCGATCTACTCCAGTTGTTGCTGAGGGATCAGTTCGTAGATGCCTTGGACAGTCCACAACTTAAGATACAAGTGAAGCAAGCACACCCCTCTACTATGCAGGATGCAATGGCCAGGGCTCTTGAATTCGAATCGTACGTTAAGTCCAGCACAGAGGTACCAGAGTTGGTACAGTCATCAGGATTCAAGTCCAGAAAAGGTCAGCTTTCAGAGAAGTTTGAGGGACTTTGCTGGCACTGTAACGAACCTGGACACAAGATAGCTCAATGCTGGCAACTTCAACACAGGGGAGACGATACAGCAGGAAAGGCTGCTACCCAGAAAGGCTGTTGGAACTGTGGGGAGAAAGGACATCTGAGGAGCCAGTGTAAGAAAAATACTACCAACAAGTCAGCCTCAAGGAGACCAGTAGTGGTTGGTGTTGAGAGACACTCACCAACCCACATCATGAAAGTCCCTACAGCTAGGTGTAAATGTGCAACTTTGTCATAGATTATGCATCTCAGCAAACCAGTGTGAGCATCCAGGTGTTAGATCATGAAGGAGTACCAGAAGCCATACAGAAGCTTTAT
>NW_013666667.1:111127-126343 GCF_000517525.1 Limulus polyphemus | reverse complement strand
ATGTTACTGGAAACTTCTGAATTTTTCTCATTGCTTTAATTGTGTATTGTTGCATCATATATAGTAGTGTGTAGAAAGTAAAAAAAAAAGATAAAACAAACAAATAAAAAAGGGGTGATTACGAGTTTAGCCTTACACAGTGTATAGTGGTCACTATTAACCTGTCAAGACAGGTAGGGGTCAGAGGGCATGTCATCACATTTGTAGACTTATATTCAACACTTTATTTAAATATTATTTTATAGGTGTATGTCAATAAGTTTGGCATCAAACTGTAGACTATAATTCAAATTTCAGTATTATACATGACACCACACAAAAAATCAGCCACAATACTCTGTTAAAATTTCAGTATTATACATTATTTAGTTTCTTTATTTGAAAGTAAATAAAAAAAAGGCTATATATCGATTTTTGTGTATCACTGGTATATGGCCTTCTGGGTTTGGTCAGATTACATTTTATGACCCACAATACAAGTCTATAGTTTCGTACAAATTAGAAATTCGAATATCCGATATTGGTAAGCTAGAATATAAAATAAGAACCTCCTACCTTTTCCATTTGCTGAGATATCATGATATTTAGAAAATACACCATACTGGCTATGCCCACCACTTCATCATTTGAGAAGACTTGTTTATCTATGCTACACATTTCCTTTACATAATTCTGTCACTCTTCCTAAGTTATCCACAAGAGAAAAGCTCTTATACCATTGGAAAGTTTGAAGTATTACGATCAAGGCTAGTTTGTGAATAGAAATTATATTTTTTTAGAACCAAATACAATTTATGAATCCTGATAAATTACAATGGATTTTGGGGGTATTGGTATAAGAATATATATATTTTTTTTGTATTCCAAAATGCTTATATAAAGTCCAAAAAACTATTATTTTTCCATCTCCACATGTGAATTTTGTCAAGGCTTAGCAAGTACGGCTCATGAGTGCAAACAAGGACGTCGTGTAATTGTAAGTAATACAGATCATTGTTTTCCAAATATTTTTTTATTTACCTTTCTATCTTTGAAGAAAAATAACTTACATTTAATTATTTATTTGAAAATAATAATAATAATATATATATACAAACACACACGTAATATATGGTTGCCAAGTTTACTTGCTTGCAGGTAATACTTCATAAACACCTGGTTGAACTTGCAGTTCACTGGTAAATAATTTGTATTTAAAGTTACAATCAAGAAGGCTAAGTCAAGAATATTAGTCCAATCAAAACCACCCATATTTATATTACTGGAAATTACACATTTATTGGTTACTGTCTAAGTATGGTAATATAGGAAACAGGATATTCATAAGCACTTACATACATTTATGCCTATACCAACACTAAATTCTGACCACCAAGGAAGATAACTAGCATCCAAATACTTAAGTTTATCGGGTTGGATACAACTTTGTATATCATAAATATTTTCTTTCACTTTTATAAAGCACTTTAGACAATTCTTGTTGCAACCACTGTACTGTAAAGAAGTTGGCAAATTCTACCATACTGTGTTCTCGGAGCCGGAATTTGAATAGTTTCTGTAAGATACATCTGCTTACTGACTTATTGGATCGGCCCACAGACATTCTACAAAGTCATAACATATACATTTTATAATACTTTTGACAATTTTTGTTGAAACCATTATACTGTTTGCATGTTCATAAATTCTACCTCATTGTGCTTTCAAACCATAGATAGCTCTAGGATTTGCACCTCATGAGCTTATTTGATATTGATGGTGTCAAACTAAGTTAGGAGCTGGGATTCATTGCTATATATTCAGCAGGCTTCTAATTCAGCCACCAACAATAGATAAACATATGAAATAGGTGTAAAAAGATTAGCAGTAACTCTCGGGAATTTTGCTTTAGAGCTTATTGTTCCATACTGATAAAAGATAGAGAACGCTATTAAATTTGTTTCATCAAGTTTCTAAGTCAGCTCCTAACAATAAAATTACTACAGAAAATAAGTGTAAAAAGGTGAGAAGTACAAACTCTTTGAAACTTTGCAATCAATATAACAATAACTATACATCTTATTTTGCACTTTGCAACCTTTACTTTCATTATACATCTTAGAGAATCAATTATAATGTTACAGTAGAGGAAATAACACATAAAATATAAATTTTTAATGAAGAGTGTTTGATATTTAATTATGAGGTTATTTATTTTTCATTTGTTTTCTTTATTTATTATTATAAAAGTAACTAAAATCATAAAAATAGAAACTTATTAGGTGACATAATGAAAGAAAAATAATAAAAATCTTCATAGGGTATACTAGCAACTAGCTTGTGTATTACACTATTTGATACGGTAACATGAGCTGCACATGCGGCGCGTAATTCTCAACTTGTGTCGAGATATTTCTAGTCAGACATGGTTCAAATGTCAATAAAACAAATTAATAAGTATAAATAGCTTGTCATAACTTGCAGTCCTTCTAGAACAAAATAAAGAGTAATCTAGATTTATTTCCTACTTTTTAGGACGGTTATAAGGTCAGTCAAATCAACTGACACCATATAAGGTTAAGGATGATAAAATAACAAATAAAATATAAAGTTTCATTTAAAAGTTTGATGGTTATTTAGAAGGATATAGGATTTATACCATTGAAACTTGACAACTTTCAGATAAAGAAAAGTATTTTTAATCTTAAAATCAAAATTACTTGGCATGTTGGATTGTCAACATTCTGAAAGAAAAAATTTCACGACAAAATCTTTAACTAAACACTCTTAATACTTAGTTTAAAAACATGATATTTTGTATATGAAAGCCTTGTAATATTCACCAATAACCTGCGAAAATTTGTGAAGATACACGTACATTATCAAAAGTTATAGTATAATTACTCTCATGAATACATTCGTGGTCACGAGCTGGGTGAATTGCACCCAGCCCATAATGGAAGGGAAGTTTAATAATCGCCTTTCACCCTTAACCAGTCTCGAAAGGGTTAAAGAACAGTGGTCCTTCAGTATTTTAGCCACCACTACAGCTGTTGTTCATGTCTTCTGCTGCTGCTTACCACTGTATAATCCAGGCTGGCTTGCCAATGTCAGATTTTTTAGAGTTCACAACCACACTACATAACCATGCCAACTGACTTTGATAAATGGATAGAAAGGAGACAGCGACTTGGACATAAATAATTTGAGAGTTTATTAAACACAGTGGAAACTATCTGCTGTAGGGCTATGGTGAAGAAGCACAGCTATCACACAGAGCATCACCAGCCATGGAATAAAACAATGAGATGGGGTTCCAGAACAGTTTAACTCTTTCAGCATGGGTTCGGTCCCTGGGACTGACCTTGTAACCATTTTGTGCTTGTTATAGTTTTAATGTTATAACTTGTAAATTAGTAAGCGTATGTTCACAAAATTTGGCAGATTATCAGAAAACATTACAAGGCTTTCATACACAAAGTATTGGCTTTTTTTTATTAAGTCTTATGGTTTGTTAAGCAATGTTTTTCTCATGCCTTTTTTTTCTTTTTGCATGTTAGCTATCCAACATGCAAAATAATTTTCGTTTTAAGATTAAATATACTTTTATGCATCAGAAAATTTCAAATTTCATATGTGAAATCTTTATAACATCCAGGTAGTTATCAAATGTTTCTTAAGAAAAACCTTATATTTTATCTGTTATTTTCACTAACAAATCTCTGTAGGGGTTCAGTTCATTTGACCAATCTCATAAGCACCATAAAAAATTAGAAAATAAATATAAATTATGCATTTTCTGTTCTAGAATGTTTACAAATTAACACGAAAACACAAATATTTAGACTAAATAGCTTAAATCTCATAACATTATACATTTATATATATTTATAGTTTTTATTATACTGACCTTTCAGCTGTGCCTGGCTAATAATACAGAAATTACAATGATTCAGCACACATATTACCATATCCAATAATATGAAACTGACCTTTAGTCTTTACAAAGTGACCTGTCTTGGCTGTGTTTTAGTGACTAATATTTTGTAAAATACAGTCACATTTCAATTAATATACATAACATATGTATATACATTATTACTATTTACAAATAACTTCTTTTCTTTTTAAAACACAGAACAGTAAATAAAGAAGTAAAGCAAACAATTATCTCCTCTAGTTATGACCTTTGTACTCATTTGCTGCTTGTCGTGGTTGCTAAGCCTTATAAAATTTCGAACGAGAAGGATGTGAAACAAAATATATTTTGTTTACGTTTTATATATACATTATAGTAACTTATGATTTTTTGGTTATTTATATCGATACCATCAAATTCCACCATAATTTATCAAGCTTAATAATTAAGTTGTGTTTGGGTCTAAAAAGATATGAAATTTTGAGCAGACTAAAAATTAATCTTACCAGCATGAAGATTTGTATCAAAAGAACGAGATAATGTCATAATACTTGAAAATGTCTGAGAAAGCCACTAGGGGGACATTCTGAGCTTTTGATTGGTTATTCACACGTCATAGACAGAATTAAGTGTATTTAAGGGAGAGTTTCTAAAAATAGAAAGAGATGAATGGGACCACTGTGTTTGATTCAGTACATGAGTGATATCTCAATAAATAGAAAAGATAGGAGGTTTTTATTTTATATTCTAGCTTATTAATATCGGTAGTTTGAGTTACTAATTTGTACAAAACTACAGACTTTGTATTTGGACATCACAAACATCTGAACCAGTGCTACATTCAACATACCATACAAAAATTGATGTTTAACTGTTTTTTTATTCATTTTAAATTAAGAAATTGAGTAAGGTATAATATTAAAATCTGAATTATAATCTATAGTTTGATACCAAACTTATTGACATAAATTCATAAAATAGTAGTTCAATAAAATTTTGAATGCAAGTCAATAAAGGCAATGACATGGCCTTTGACCCATGTGAAAAGGGTTATTATAACATACTAAACAACTATAAATGTAAATGGGTGATTCAACATGGAATAACTTTTAAAATTAGAAGAAAAATCCAAAACTTTAGGTTCTTGTTTTATACAGCTGATGAAGTTTTCATAAGTAATTAGTAGAAAGTGTACAGTAAGTTATATGGAAACACCTGTAGACTATCAATATTACTGCAGCAAGAAGAGCTGTACCAAGTTTATTCACAAAGTCCATAAAGACACAATTACAGTTACATATTATCTTTAATAACACAACCATAAAAGATTTAATCTACAAATTACCTCAGTTTTTTCTGATGCTCCATCAAACTTTTCCTGTTGCTCCTCTTTTGCTACACCAAACTTCAAAATGGTTTGTTTGGAACTTTCTTCCAAGAAATCAGCTTCTCCTGTTGCTAGAAGAACATATAATGTAAATTTGTCAATAACAAGATTCAATATAACTTACACTTCACTAAATCATAATCAAAATCCATACAATGTATTTAGCTGAACAGGCCTCTTCTATAATTTCCTACATGATATACAGGTGCATAGAAAAGAATAAATTTTCATCAAAAAGCAGATTTTGAAAATATACCTGGACTGCCATGCACATTGTTAGTTGTAGTTCCTAATGGTCATTAAACTGGTAGCCAGGTTAAGAAAGCAAAGCATTTTCCTGTAAAGAGTAAACATACTTCTGAAGTTAAAATACACATCATCCAAAACTCATAAATCTAGCAAATTCAACCAAGTCAGCAAGCATCTGGGAAGAATTGAAAAGAGTTAGTTAATCCTTAGAATGCAAAGGTCTATGCAATAGGAACATTGAGTAAGAAAGTAAAAGTATGTGAAAATTAAGCAGTATGGTGTACCCTCATCCTGACTGGAACTATGAGACATCCATTGCATGTGCATGATGACGTTGGAAACCAACCAATATTTCCAATTCACCTTCAGAGAACATCACCCTCCAGTACTCCATTAGAGGATGGAATAATTTCAATGATAATATTAAATAGTTCCTACATAAATAGACAAAACTGCATGAAAACAGACTCATGTTACAAGAGCGAGACTATGCAGATTTTATTTTTCAACCAGAGTAAGAGATCTTAATTGTAAGGGATTCAACATGGCTTGAAGAAATCATATAATGTAACATAAAAACTGAGATTTGCAATTGTTGAATTTATGCAGTAGGTAGAAATTTTCATTCCATAATAATGAATCATTTATCAATAGCAGCACAGTAATGCAGCAAACCTTAACTTAGATAACTAGTAAAGTACATTCTGAAGGTTCATTAGTTTTCAGCAAACTACCCAGAATCACAGAGATGGGCTAGAATGTTAGGAGAATACTTGTCATGCCCCAAAACACTGTAAAGCTGTCATAAAAAGTAGCCTTTCCTGTAATTTGACAGAGTTAGTGAGATAGCAAGTTTGACAATAGAAATTTCTTAGTACTATATTGATAGTTCTCCAGTTTCAAATATAGGGGCAATTCATGTAACCACTCATTTTGTAGCTTTTAAGATACACTTGTCAAAAATGTTCTTAGCAGTAGTTATTAACTGCATCAATATAAATCATTTTTTTCCTTATGTAATTCTATGTATTATAATTTCTTAAAACTGCCCTCAAATAAATCTCTTAAGATTAAATGATTTATCTATTTCTAATGCTAAACTGATGTTCCTGGTTTTGATATCACCTTTGTAGGTTCTACTTTTAACAGCTAAAGAATCCATTAGGTTGTTTTGTTAACCACTTTTATGAAGTATAAGAAAGTTGGAGCAGCCATTTTACATACTGACAACTGTTGCACGTTAGGCTATTATTTTATTTATTTTAGATTCAGGACAAGATACTGATGAACTGTGAGTTCAACAAAACTAGTCTGGTGCAACAAAAGTAGCAGAAACAGAAGAAAGTAGCAGATCTCTGTGTTATCTTTCTTCAATGAACTATGTTTTTGAGAGGGAAAAGAAATTCACTAATAAAATGTTTGATTGTTGTTAAATAAAAAGCTATAGAATGGGTTTTCCGTTTTATATTCCTAGTTTGTTCAGCTTCGATTTTTCTTTCTTCAATGGGGAAAAGTGGTTTTCATGATTCGAAGCTCTCAAATTTGATTCCTATTGGCCCAAAACTTGCCCACAGTTTTTGTTATCAAATGTGAATAAGGCTATCTGCTACTACCATTATTTCTGAATGCTGATTATAAGAAGGCAAGCTGCTGGCAACTCTCATTGACAATTTTTTGGTGATAATTTATTTTTAAACTTCTGATGACAGGGAAGTCTTCTGCTGGGGCCATTGTACAATCATTTAGCAAATATTACTAATTCCTCAACTCTAGTTTGAGTAGTCTTCATTTTATATATCATGGTATTTCCATTCAATACAGAAATAAGATAATATTCCTGGTTTTAAAAGGAGAAGGAAAGCTCATCAGGCTTTATGGAGAAAAAAGCTACAAGAATGTCAAACTTAATGTGGCTCAGATGTTTCCATAGCATACCTGAAACCAGATATACCTTCTAACCCTTTAGCGATGGGGACCCCTTTAAACCCTTTTCTGTGCAACTCACTGTGCTACATTCAAAATTTGACATCAATGTATGTGAATGAAATTAACATTATAATATATGTTATGATTAAAAGATTTAGGTTATGTAGGATTTAAGTCCTTTATATCAAATGAAACCTTTAAAAAGCTATTTAAATTTCAACTGTATTGTCATGTGACCAACGAGCTATGAAAATTCTCTACTTTGGCTCCCTGTATCTTCAATAATGCAATGGTAGTTTAGTAGAGGTACGTCTAGACAGTAAGTTGCTTACAAAACCTTTCAACTCACTCATTTCAAAGTACTCTGAATGAATACAGTTGAAAAATGTAATAATTTTTTCAACTCCTGACAGTTGCCACGATCATCTTCAACAGATTTATTTGAGCTTTATAGCCTCCATGTAGATGTTACATACACGTGTATAATCTTTAGAAAGAGTTCATTTTACAGTGTAATCTTACAACTGTTATTTTGAAATTGGCACCAAGTTCTCATTACGAAGTAAATGTAACTGACTGTATTATTGTTGGCTGGTTGATCAACTATAGCACTTACAGTTGTTTCTTACCTAAATATGTTAAAGTTAGGGATACAGTTTAAATTGTATTTAGATCTTATTATTATATTTTAAATAATTATGTATTAGTTATATTTTAAAATAATTATGTATTAGTTATATTTTAAAATAATTATGTATTAGTTATATTTTAAAATGCATAATTAAAAGGTTTAAAATTTTTTAAATATACATCATACTTTGAGTCCATTCTCGAGACTTACGATATTACATGCCGAATGAAAATTCTGCCGAAGGGTTGAACATGTCTCCAAAAAAACTGTAATATGCCTCGAGGGCACCACTGACTTATCTCGAGATAAATAATAAGTGGTAAAGGACAAGAATGGAAAATAAAACATTAAAAATTAACGATATACAAAAAGAAAAAAAGACCCGAAATTATTAACATAAGCAAAACAACATCTTTAAAGATATTCTAGAAAAAATCAAAAGGTATGTTGTTGTTTTTTAATTTCCTAATTTTAATCATTTCATTGCACATTGATGATAACAGCTAGAGTTAGTGATATGGTAAAGAAAATGAAAAATAACATATAAACATTTACTTTAAAAACCTTTTGATATTCATTTATGAGGTTCTAGAGGTTATTTGATTGAAATATGAAAAACTATATGATGACGAAAAGTGTTTCTATACTTAAAATGGAAATCATCTTGCACTTGAACTATTTTAACAGTTTGAGTGCAAATAACTACTACATATAAATAACATTTTTATTAGAAAGATATACTTATAATAATGTCATTCTTTGGGAACAAAATACTTATAAACTTTAATGAAATTTTACGAGGTTTTGTGAGGAATGCACAGAGTTACTATGTTTTTGTTGCATAAATGTCCTTCCCCAGTGTTACAATTAAAATGCTATCAGAAATGGGATTGGCAGTGCTCTAAAGAACAGCAGATCAGTTGGCAGCTGAAGGGAAGGACAGAGATAATTATGAGGTCTGAGTGGAAAAGTTAAAGGAAAGAACAAACACTGAAATATCCATTGTGTGCAAGGAGATTATCAGTATGGATAAGAAATATTCCTAGTTTTAAAAGAAGGAAGGAAGGCTCATCAGGTTTTATGGAGTTAAGAAGCTTCAAGAATGTTGAACTCTATATTGCTCAGGTTTTTCCACAGCATACCTGGAGCGAGATATACCTATTAACATATTGGACACCTTCACATACTGCACAACTCTGATAGTAAGTAACCATTTTGTACATGATCTCTCCAAAAATCATACTAAATTAAACTATAATTAGGCTAAACTTGAAGTGTTAAAATTAAAATGCTATCAAAAGTATGCTTGTTAACAAAAAATTTCTTAGCTATTACTTCAGAAAGTTGATGCAAACCCAGCAGTAAAATAAAAAAAATTGTTTCTTTGGCTCTTACTACTTCTAACCTACTGGTTTCAAAACGTTTTATTTTGAAATATATATATATATATTATAGGTAGGTTGTGGCTACTTCACATACAAAACATGCACAAAATACATGTAGTGCAATGAACACAAAAAATTTGAAAGGAATGAATATGAATATCTGAATGAATAAGCAATGTCTCTAATATTAGTGGAAAGCAAGAAATATTTTAAGGTTGAATTATTTAATATATGACTATTCCTTTTTGATATGTAATCATATGTACTTATTACCAGTTTTTATAAATATAAAATTTTTTTCCCCATTTAGTCTTCTCTATCTACCCAGTTTTGGCAAAAGCACACAGTCCAGAAATCACTGAAGTTGTCTTGTTCTATAAAATGGATGGGATATACTCTATAAGATAGAATTTTCTGGTATGTCCAAGATAAAAGAGGTCAACAACTGCAACGTCTTATGCTGGACAAGTGGATGATGGCTTTATGTCACAGCCAAAAAATTCTGTGAAAGAATGACCAATAATGTCATGACACCATTGGAAAAAAAAGGATACAAGTTTTCTTGCACCGTTGAAGCATTTATTATTTCTCAGTTGAGCCCAATTCAACCTTGAATATAGTTCTACAGAAGTCAATTGCAAGAGATGGAAAGCTCTGGAACCAGAGATGTAATAACTCGGGTGATGGGTGAGCTACAGCACCCCACTCTTACATATTTGGCTTATATAACAACTGTAAATTATTATATTAATTTTCTGATGTCCAAAGAAGCTACCCTTCAGCTGCCAACTTATTGGCTGTTCTTTAGAGTACTCTTCCAATTCATCATATGTCCCCTTCCCATAACTGCTGTCACTATAGTTCTGTGTAAGACTCTGCTGGCAAAAGCTAATCAAATATTTTGTCATGAAAAAGAACAGGGAGCAAGGTCTCAATTAGAGAAGGAGAAGCTTTCAAAACAGCTAATCAGTCACAAAGAGAATGGGTATGTAGAAAAGTGTAGGTAAGTACAATGAAGGTACTCAGGTTTTACCTCATTCATAGATATACAATAAGATTATGAAAGTGTCACTGCTTTCATGTTTCTGACAAAGACCAAATTAATTAAAAGAATGCAGCCTAATTTTAATCACTAGTATAAATCCCTCAGACAGGAAATGAAATTCTGTAAAAAATACCAAAATTCCAATCAATTCAGGTGCACTGCTGAATTAAATCAACTAAAATTCACAATACTTAGGTTGGGAAGAAGACAAAACATTTAAATATATACACTTACAACTAGTTATTGTGAAAGCTTCATCTTCCTTTTTCATCAACTTGATGTGCAACAAGGCATCCTGCTCCTCATCAGAAAATGGTTCAATCTTCATCTTTACTACTTCCATTATTACATAGAAGCTTCACCTTTATAGTCTTATCAAACCTTGCAATTAGACATAAAAAAATAAGTTAACAATTGGAAGTCACATTCTTCAAAAAGATTATGAAGTCTTCAAGATATCCTAATTTCAAAATTAACATAATAAATAATATTCAACGTTAAAACTGGTACACAATTAAAAACATTTTATTTAAGCATATCTATGTGTCAAAATGCAATAATTGACAATTAACATTATCTTGATAATTTTCATATCAAATTATAAACTTCAACTTTTCACATCTGTATATTAAAATGGTGGCATAACCTAACAGTAGCATAAACATATTTTGAAACAAGTTGTGTAGCAAGAGACCAAGACAGCCTTTACCAACATTTTCTAAGTAGTTGAAATATATATGTAATAACTGGGGAACAGGTTTTTACTCTACTAACTTGATATACCTCATATACAAAATTAAACTAAAACGTGACAACACTGGAACTACCGTAATACTTTCAAGACGTTCAGAATTGAATTGATGATAGCTTCGTAATCACTTTCTATACTCCCCATGGATTTTATACTAAAAAATAAGATATAATGTCAACAACATATTTGTACTTACAAGTTACACAAATATGTACGGTGGGTTTTCTTCATACAAATTTGCGAGATAGAGAATTCTGCTATTATTTTGTTGTAATTTTGTATATAGTTTATTCATTATTCTTGCTATCGTTTAGTTCAACTATGCATTTTTAATTATATTAAAGCGCTAACAGCCTTCTTAAGTTTTACCTAGATCATGTTGAATTTCAGTATATTTGCTTTATGAAATTCGTACAAGCTTCCCCCTAGCGGTGACGTTTGATATTAATACTGTGAAAGATTATGTACATTAAATTCAATGACGAGGAACCCACTTTGAGACTAATAATTGTTGGAGACGGCTTGAATGGGTAATGAAGAAAAACTTTAATATAAGTTTAACACAACAGCAAATGAACTCATTCAAGCCGTCTTCAACCATTATTATGTACATTAGTATGTCATCTCGTGGTCTAACCACTGAACTAAAAACCCTGCATATGATCTTAATGAGTTAGTTCATAATATAGAGTTAAAACAAATTCTTGCTCATTGTTTCTCGATATTGTTATTGATCTTGAAGATTTTTAATTTTGAAATACTGTACTTTTCAGAATTATGAGTTTATATTTTTATTAACCCTTTTATCTACTGAAATTAATAATATGGATACTTAAGTGGTATTGTTCCTCATGAATCACGATAGTGTTGCATAATAGGGATCGCAAAGGAACTTGATCAAAACTCTAATATAACATTTGGGGAAAAAAACACCTTAAAAAGCAGACTTAGTCTTAAAGCAACACTCAAAACCTTCATTTTCAATAGTTAAGCTACCCAAGCATTGATAATAAGAAAAATAAGTGATTTCACGATTGTAGAGAAAATCAAGATTTGCCCATTTGTTCATATTATTAATGTTATTGTTTCACAAACCTACAGAAAAATAGGGTGAATATTTTGCACCAGAACCTAGACAGATATACTATATCAAACGCTGCGAATGTCCACGACCTACTTAAAAGTTGATTTACGTGGTTATAAATGCATAATAGATGCGATCTTGTTCTGAGCTACTGATTTTGTACTCGACGCGTTTTAAACTCATTTACACGAAACCACAGGCACAAAATTACCTGGCCCAGTTAATCATTATTTTAAAAGACACAGAGCTATATTTAAAGCTATGCTTTAGGCGCATTCATTTTATTTGAAAAGGCTGCTTTTCTACTGGTAAAATTTTATAGACCCTTAGTGTAGGTTATGTCTTATTTTAGGTATATATTTGCCCATTCCTGAGCATTAAAAAAGCCAACATAAAATATAACTAAAAATTGAGAACTTAAAATCTACAAATAAGGATCGCAGAAAAGTAAGCAAGAAAGGCTGGAGATCTACTGTCGATGGTTTGCTAAAGCTATAAATCTCTTTTATGATTCCACTATAAAATTATTGCAAGTCATATCTACTGTGGCGTTGGATCACACATAATTTTTGCAGCAAAACCGAGAGAGTAATTTTAAACTTATCTCGACCTCCTCAATTTTCCAAGTAAAGAAAATTCGATGTTTTTCTAACGCGCATGTTAGTTGGAAATTACAACTCGTTTATTTTCTAGCACGTTAATTAGAAACTGTAACAGGAAAGGTTCCCGATTTTGCTGTCTATACATGGATTTCCGCAAGTTTTAAACAATGGAAGATAAATATAGTAGATTTTCGTACTCAGACGATGGTGGCGGTTCTTTCTACTGTTTCTTATGCTTATCTGAAATCAAGTATGTGTATTCCGTATATATTACCACTGCATACAGCTATTGCTAATTTTTAAGTAGTTGGTGTTAATGTAGCGGTTGTAAATGCTGTCGATAATTGGCAACTTACACCAAGTGTGTCGCTGTTGTCTATTTTGGATGCATTATTTGTGTTCACTTATTCTAGCAAACACTTGTGCTCAGAAAGTATGTTACCGTATCTGTTTATATTTCATTAATTTGTGTTGTATTATCTTAGATGAAACATTATTTCGTTCGGACGAGATTACTTTGTTGTTCCTCGTCTTTTGTTACATTACACTGTGACATTGACGGAAACTGGTCATTAAATCTGTAATGATACAATCTTTGCCTTCAAGCTTTGAGAACAACGTTACATTTTGTTTGTTGTATTTGCATACCAGTACATGTGATTATTCTTTGTTGTACATTTGCTATTGTTACGACAGCGGAAGTCACGCGACGCTGAGAGCATGCGCGCTGGAGTTTCTCGAAGAATCATGAATTTTCCTGGCAACTCTAGTTTGTTCCAGACGCCCTCTTTTTTAGTATATAAGCCCGGCAAATAAAGTCAGTGAAAAAGATAGATATGCAGATAGATTGAAGATAGAGATAATTGAGTCAATCGAACAATAGGCACCGTAAGTAAAGTATGTGAATCACTGCGATTTATAGCATGTGTTATAAAGGTTGTTAAGTTTAAAGTGACTGTGGAAATTGTGTTTTGTCAAAGTTGTAACGAGAAAGAATAAACTAGTTTTAATCAAGAAGGGACTTGTATCGCTGAAGTCACTCAGAAAGAATTTTTACCGGAAATGATCAAACAAGCAGATATGTAACAAATTGGTGTCAGAGAGTGGGACAGAAAAGAAAAAAAGGAGATGGAAATGAGAAGTGGCAAATCAAACTAAGACTTAGCAGATTTGATGTCAGCAATACAACAACAGGAAAAGAAACAAGAAGAACGAGGAAAGAAACAAGAAGAGAGATTACAGCAGTTGTTGGAGGAAAAATAAAATAAACAAGAAGAGAGACTACAGCACTGGTTGGAGGAGAAAGAAAATGAACAAAAAGAGAGACTACAGCAGTGGCAGGAAAACCAGCACCAGTGGCAACTGGAACAAGAAAGGAAACAAGAAGTACAAATGGAAAATATTAGTAAATTTCAAAATGAATTAAAAACATTAAAGGACAATTTATTGTCTTTTACACAGGGATGATACATTATCTATAAATCTAATCAGCCCCAGACAACAGAAAGCCCCTTCCAGACCCCGCAGCTAAACCCTAATGCAGACATCTTCAGTCCTACCAGAAGTCATATTCCAGACATAAGTGTCAGCAATAGGGGTGATCTAGTATGAAGAAAGCCACAGAAATTTGATTGGGAGGCACCATGGGAAGCATATAGAGCACAAATGATTGGATGGACGGAGGAGCAGAAAGCAGTGTACCTGGCAACGAGCTTGAAGGGACAACCACTAGAAATACTTGGACAGTTATCAGCAGACGACAGGCACAACTATAGAGCACTGGTAGCTGCTCTATAACTCAGGTATGGAACTCAAAATCAGTCTAAAGTCCACAGGGCTAGGTTTGTGACTAGAGTCTGTGCTAAAGGGGAAAGCCTGCAAAAGCTGGCACAGGACTTGAAAAGTATGGCACACAAAGCCTACCCAACTGCATCACCCGATGTCCTCAAGCTGTTGCCGAGGGATCAGTTTGTAGACACCTTGGACAGTCCACAACTGAAGATACAAGTGAAGCAAGCACACCCCTCTACTATGCAGGATGCAATGGCCAGAGCTCTTGAATTCGAATCATACGTTAAGTCCAGCAGAGAAGTACCAAGGTTGGTACAGTCATCAGGATTCAAGGCCAAAAAAGGGCAGCTCTCAGAGAGGTTTGAGGTACTTTGATGGCACTGTAACAAACCTGGGCACAAGAGAGCTCAATGCCAGCAATTTCAACACAGGGAAGATGCCACGGCAGGGAAGGCTGCTATCCAGAA
>NW_013666667.1:110040-110869 GCF_000517525.1 Limulus polyphemus | reverse complement strand
TCACAAAGGAGTACCAGAAGCCATACAGAACATTATACAGGACATTATACAAGGTTGTGGGGACCAGTGTGGGTAACTATTGAGCTCATGGGCATAAATGACAGACGCAAAGTATACTTGGCTGACATTGAAGACCCATGCATGTTAGGATTGGACTACTTACTACCGAGAAACTGTGTAGTTAATTTTGATAAAATGACGTTTGGGAACAACAGACCAAATTCCAGTAAGTGTTGCTGCTTCTGTTGATTTGCATGTCACAGCACTTAAGTCAACTACAATACTCCCAATGTCAGAGAAGATAATTTGGGGTAGAATAAAAGAACATCCCCAAGGAAGCCCGATGCTTGTAGAAGCAGTTTGAATATTAGAAGGTCACTTGTGGCAGGTCATCAAATAGTACCCATAACAGTGGCCAATTTTTCTAAATGTGAGCAGACACTTAAGGAAGAGGCATTGTTGGGTGTGTGCCAGGTGGTAGAGCCAGTCAATGTTAAGGCAAGAAATACAACCATAAAGAAAGGACATCCTCTCCCAGAACATTTAACTGACCTCTATAAAAAGAGTATAGTCCACAGGCTCTTCAGATTAGAGAACTTTTGGCGAATTATACATATGTCTTTTCGAAAGGAGATCATGACCTCGGCTGCACAGAACATGTAGAGCACACAATAAACATAGACAATCACCATCCAATAAAGATCCTTCCGAGGAGAATAGCGCCGGCAAAGTGATAAGAAATGGAGAAGGTCATGGGTGGCCTAATTAAGGAAGGGATAGTCGAGGAATCAGATAGTCCCTGGTCAGCTCCTGTCGTATTAGTCCAGAA
>NW_013666667.1:107857-109040 GCF_000517525.1 Limulus polyphemus | reverse complement strand
GACATCTCGAAGTTAAGAAGACATTGAGTCACCTACAGCAGAGATTTTGCTGGATAGGTATGAGGCAAGATGTGGAAGAATGGTGCAGGACATGCAGTACATTTGTGCTAAAAGGGGACCCAAGCATAAGGGACGTGCCCCTCTCTGAAGTTATATCAAGTTGGTGCACCAATGGAAAGAGTAGCCATATGAAATATGAAATACCAAATCAGGAAGCTAGAACTGTAGCTTCGGCTATTAGTGATTTCTTTATCAGATATGGTATGCCATATGAACTGCATTCGGATCGAGGCCGTAACTTTGAATCAGCTGTGTTCCATGAATGCTGCAAGTTGTTTGGCATACGAAAGACCAGGACAACGCCACTTCACCCACAGTCTGGTGGGATGGTAGAAAAGTACAATTGGACACTGGGACAGGAATTGGCAAAGTTTTGTAATAGCTGCCAAGATGACTGGGATGTCTTACTCCCTCCACTGTTGATGGCTTATAGAACAGCAGAGAATGAAGCCACTGGATACACTCCAGCAAAGCTGATGTTTGGTCGGGAACTTCGGTTGCCAATGGACCTGATAACAGGACGCCCACCTTACGAAGAGTTGCCTGAAAATGTGTCGGAGTTCGTGAAAGTGTTATCGGAAAGGATGGATGGTATTCACCATCAAGTGCATTCAAACTATCTGCTGATTCCATGAAGCTATGTTATGATGAGAGATCTACTGAAGTAGGCTCTGTACCAGGAGACAAGGTGTGGTTATATAATGCCAGGAAGACTAAAGGGAAGTCTCCTAAGTTGTCTTCTACATGGGAATGCCCATATGACATTGTGGATCGTTTCTCAGACGTGACTTTCCGAATAAAATGTGGTCGGCGAGGTAAGCCAAAGGTGGTGCATGCCAACAGGCTTTGGTGTTATCATGGTCCAGGACATTTCAGTTGGAATGAAATGAACAACAGAACAAATGACGCTGCTGAAGACGTGCCACCTGAAAAAGCCACTGTCGAAGGAGATACTGTACTCGGTTTTGAGAAGGAAAACAGTGAAGCTGTTATTGAAGTTACTACCACTAACGTGACTGCTACCGATAATGGGACATTTCCTGATGGAGCAGATGAACCCCACGTGGAGCAGAAACCGATGAGACGGAGACCAGTACGGAAGAAGATACGTCCTGTAAAATTA
>NW_013666667.1:91297-106874 GCF_000517525.1 Limulus polyphemus | reverse complement strand
AGCGGAAGTCACGTGACGCTTATAACACGTCATGAGATTCTCGAAGGATCTTGAATTGTCCTGGTAACTCTAGTCTGTTCAAGGCGCTCCAATTTTTAGTATTTAAGCCCGGCAAATAAAGCCAGCGGAAAAAGATAGATATGCAGATACACTGAAGATAGAGATAACTGAGTCAAGCGAAACAGTAGGCACCGTGAGTAAATTGTGTGTATCACTGTATTTATAGCGTGTTTTATACAGGTTGTTAAGTTTAAAGTTACTGTGGAAATTCTTTGTATCACAAAGCTGTAACGAGAAAAAATAAACTAGTTTTAATCAAGAAGGGACTTGTATCGCTGAAGTCACTCGGAAAGAATTTTTACCAGAAATGATCAAACAATGCAGTAATAAACTGTTGAAAGACATGCAACATTCAATTGAATGCGTACGCACGTGTGTAGCTTAAAATTTATTCTCCATAAATGGATATAAAAAATGAAGAAACAGGATTAGTAAAACTTGTGAATTTACAAAGGGAGAAGAGGGATCGTCAAAAAAGTACAGAAACAAGTTGAATCAAAATGCAAATATTATATTTTCAAGTCTATTTTGAATCCATTCATATGAATAAGTACTGTAGTCATCAGAATTCGTCGTGAAAAAAAAAGGTGTTCCACTGCGAAGCAATCTCGAGAAATAGTATAATTGTGTCACAACTTTCAATAACAGAGTACGTCATCGAACAACTGATATTTTATTTTATTGAGTGAATACACTTGTCTTTCCTTAAAACTACTGTCACTAGCTTTGTATGTTATAATGTTTTAAATTGAATAATACTACTAGTTTGGCAAGTGAATTTAGAACTAAAGTAAACCTAAATCTGCCAAGCTGGCTGATGCTCGTATTGCTATTGCGGGTTATTAATATATCTTATATCTAAATTATGCTCTTGACGAGCCAATCTCTACCATAATAATCTTTGATGTTTGTTCTTCGTTTTGTTCACCAATGTTAGTGGATTGTAATATTTGTAAACCACTGTCAGAATATTACTAGACCTAAGACACACTTAAAAATGATGTAGAGGAGCTTAATTTTCTACAGTGGTATAGTTACATTGATATTTGTTAAACCTTTTCGAAAAATAGCAAACTGGGTAATGAATATCATGCAAGTCATTTTGTAACATCATAGCACCAGCACCTACATCAACAACCAATTTCAATGGCTTGTTAAAATCAGATGCCACAAGCTTTGGTGCACTTACGAGCATGGCCTCGACTTTATCAAATGCACTTTTATAACCTCCAACCAAAAAACGTCACTTGTTTTCTCAACAGTCTCGTAAGGGAATCTACGTTTCTGACATACTTTTTGGTAATATTTGGCCATGCCTAGGAAGTGTATCAGTTCCTTCTTGTTGTTGGGTACAGGAAACTTGACTACAGTTTCAACCTTTGAATCTATTGACTCCACCTTACTTTTCATTAATTTGATTATTAAATTCACTTTCGATAGCCTACCAAATAATGCATGGAGGCAATGTACATAATTCTCCAAAGAGCTTCTGTATACTACCATATTGATATACATGGTGAAACCCCTCAAATCCATTATTGATACCATTCAATAAACGTTGAAAGGTGACAGAGACATTTTTCATTCCAAACAACATTATATGATATTGCCACAGAATAACAGGAGTAACGAAGACTGATACCTGTTTTGTTCTTTCAGTGAGAGGGACCTGCCAGTATCATTTTAATAAGTCAAATTTACTGACTACTTTTGTATGACACAGTTTTTGTCACAATGTTACCTTTCCAAAAATCTGTACAGAAAACTAGAATTATTGTCAGGCTTATGTACTCGTATACTGGGAAACTCCATGCACTTTGACTCGTTCAATAATTCTCTTTTCGAGCATATATTGGATCTCAGCCTGAATCTTTGATTCAATGGGGCTGGCACGATAAGGATGTTGTTTAACAGGAGATACATCTCCTACATCAACATCGTGAGTCACAGCATTTGTCATATTTGGGATATCCGAGAACAGATTAACACATTTGTGTAATAGAAATTTCACATCATCACACTTACCAGGTGACAGATTGCTACACCAATTGGCAAGGTTATCGAATACTGCAGAATTATCGAGCTTTATGGTTGAGCCAGACTCACTAAGTGAAAAATTACGGATTATTTCTTGTGAGAGAAACTCAACAGACTCACCTGACATAGCAGTAGCCAGAGATTTCCTAGAAGATCCGCCTTCGCTCTCTCTTGCAATATTCTTTTAACATATTCACATAACATACCCGTTTTTGCTTTCTCCTTTAAGGTGTATTAAGCACATAATCTAAATCTCCTATTTTCTTTTCAATAACATAATGTTCAAAGAATATGGCTATCAAAGGTTCACTGGGAGTATGCAGTACGATTAAAATCTGATCATATGTTGCAAAACTTCTAGTAAATACTTTTTTGTCATATCACGCTTTCATGTCATCTTGAGAAGCCTGCAACTTATCACTGGCAATGGAACACACTTTCATCAATCTATCTTTGAAATTCAATATGTAGTCCTTAGATAATCACTATACTTTCATGCACTCTCGGACTGTAAACAACAACAAATGGATCCCATCATTCTCATGACAATAAGACTTTAGCATATTTTTCAATGACTCTTTGAATCTTTCTAATGCTCCTTGAGACTGAGGACAATATGTGCTCAATATGTATTGTTTGATGTTTAGCTCATGTATTACTTGTGATATTCTGGACATAAAGTTAGATCCTTGATCAAACTGAACATTCCTAAGTAAACCTACTAAAATAAATAATTTTATCAAGGCCTCCAGAATGACTGGCAGCACTCTGATTCTCGGTGGTGGTCTTGCCTTTGGGAACTTAGTGGAAGTATACATGATGGTCAATAAACATTGATTATCCAACTTAATTTCTGGGATGGGGCCAATAAAAATGATCATTACATGGCTAAATGGTTCATCAAATGCTGAAATAGGCTTCAATGGTGCTTTTGGGATCTTTTCATTTCGCTAACCCACCATCTGACAATTGAGACACATGCCAGCAAATCTTTGGCCACTGAAAATGAGGCGTAATTTTCTATAATGTTTCCAGCCAATCGGTTCTCATGAGCTAAACTCAGAATTTCTCGACAATATTTAGAAGGAACTAAAATTTGACAAATCACTCACCACTTTTTATTTTCTGGTGTGTCAGGTGACTTCTATTTCTTCATTAAAACCATATTTGTTGTAATAATAGATTGGTACCATATTATCTTCATCTTGAGACAAGGACTTATTACAAAGGAGTGATAGTTTAGGGTCTTTCTACTATTCTTCAATAAATTAATCTTACAGATCACTGATTCTTCCAATTCTTGGTAATGGGCATCGAAAATCATCAAGCACACCTTGATGATGTACAAAGGTTTCTGAGAAATCAATATCAGATACATTTTCTTTAGCGGCTTTTGAAAATTTTCTACACATTGCCTTACTCACAGTACAGACTGGAAACAAGTGATGAGCATCCTGCTAAAGATGTTATGTGTCATATTGTTCACCCAGTTCTACAATCATACAAGGTTCTGTTACAATCCTGGATCCTGCTAAGTAATTACCTAACAGTAATGAACACCCTCACCAGGAAGTTTAGATGCCATATTGACAATCACAGACCCGTTAATCAAATCTGATTTCAAATTTACACGATGAAGAGGGACATAAAAATAACCACCTACCCATTAATGGGCACATTGTCATCAAGGTCTGCTCAGATATAAAGAGAATAGCCTGTAATAATAAGGACTGAGTAGCCTCAGTATCGGATAAAATTGTAATGGGCTGTAGACTCTCAATCTCACAGTTAAGTGAAACAAATCCCTCAGAAATGAAGGGTTTCAAACACCCCCACTATTAAATTAGGCTCTTCATAAGATAATCAAATTTGGTCAAAGAATATTCGGCCTCAAGGTGCATTACTTCAGACATTATGTAAGGTTGTAGGTCAGACACCACAGAGGCACTAACCTTAAACTTGGTCTGGTTCTTCGTTTCTAACGTCCAACTTACATAAATAATATGGCCCAGTTTTTTGCAATAATTACATATTGAACTAGATGACCTGAATCTACCACTACCAGCATAAGATATAGTTTGTGAAACTGGATTTGACTCAGCCTTGTCATACTTATTGACCTTTGAGGGGGTGCTGGTTGGTACAGAACTCGACTGCATGAAGATTTTCGTATCTTGACTAAAAGAAGAACTAGGTTTTTAAAATTTGATTTTGTGAGTTAGAGTATTCTAGCCAACTGGGACTACACACTTCATGCAATATTTCAACTTTCTGCTCATCTAAATAAGTCTAAACATTATCTAGTACACAAGACACCCTTTGATTTACACCTTTTATCAAACCAATTTTCTTGATTTCTTGCAAATTCAAAGTAAGTTGTTGTTTTTTTCATTTATCTTCCAATTTCTGAATATCTGTCTATAGACCTCAGGGTCTAACTCATAAGTTTTTCAACATCAATTGTCTGGCATGATCATAATCAAAAGCTTGTGGAGGGAGGAATAAGCCTGCTGTGCTTTACCCACTAACACTCTTTGTAGCATTAAGATCCATTTTCATTAGACCATTTAGAACTTTCTGCAACCTTCTTAAAATGTAGAAAATACTGCTCAACATTTATTTCCTCAAAAGGTGGAACTAATCATATATTTTTACATACATCAAACAACTGGTGGTGCAATTCCCAATTTTTTACTACAGTTTCAAGCATATGTAACTTTATTTTTTATTTTATTTTAAATGTCTTAAGTTCCATTTCCTTTATCCTGACCTAATGTTGAAACAAATTTATTTTTAAATATGAAAAGTAATAAAGCAAAATTTTCAAAAATATTAAAATCATAACCATGTAATGATTCAACAATTCTGTAGTATACCACAATTTGATGACTAAAATTCTGCAGCCTATCATTACTAACCATGTTTGGCAACTCAGAATAGTCTAACACAGTAATAAAATAGTTTGTTATAATAGCAGTAGATGCCCCTGGGCTAATAATCCTTTTGGACTTGTACAACTGCAAATGTGACAGTCTTCCGATGATGATATTCAAGATGAAATGAACTCCGTTCTAATATAGCCATCCATGACTTTCTTTGACTACAAATTGTCCTCCTTCAATTGCTTGTATAATCTACAAACCTCATTTTTATTAAACCTACATAGCATCAACACCTAGTGTAAAATAGTAATTGCGAATGTTACTCGTAATTAAAGATAGAGGTGATAATAAGGAGTTGACCTGGAAATTACGTGCAAGTTAATTTTAGTTGAATCTCATTGAAAATGCTTTATAAAATCATTGACTGAAATATAATATTGTTTTAACTTAGAATTTTCTAAGCACAGTTAATGTCACATTCAGACTCTCAGCTCCCTTTAGCTGACAAACAAATTATATCATTCAAAACATAGCTTACAACACTAATCCTTATTGTATTGTGGACACTCATGAAAAATCCTAGTACACAAAATAAAACTACTGAATTGTCCACTTGCCAAGTCTTCTTAGCATTTTTTCTTCCAAGGTCCACGGTAGTCAGATTGGATGGCATCTCTTCCATTAATTTTCCTAGCCATGCTGTTGCTGAGTTACTTCTTCCTGATCATCTTCTTAAAGTAGTTTCCACAAGAACTTTGGGCTCCTCAGCACATTGAGTTTCTTCTTTGGAATTACCCAATTTGCTGTATTCTTACCAACATACTTCCAAAGATGCTTAAGATAAAACACTTTTGGTTTGGAATACCTATTCTTTTGGGTTCTATAAACCACATCATTAACTTTTTTCAGCAGCATATGGTTCTTCCTCTCATCTGTTTAACTTTGGAGTTTATCCTTTCTTATAGCAGGATTGTATAGTCACCTCAATGGAATCCAGTCTTATTACCATTAACATCAAAACTACCTTTAGCTTTCCAACAAGTCTTTCCTGAGTAAAGTCAAGTATGACACCTCCATTCTTCACATCCAAAACAGCTCTTCCAACCATTAATTCCTTAGAACATGCCACAGTATTCAGTTCCACTAAGATACAGTCACTAACTCCTGAAATGAGTATCAAACTTCCTGGTGGTGCATGCAATGACCAACCTCCCTGTTTCTGTTGGAAGTTCAACACCTGGTGCAGTAATTATCATGTACTACTTAGCAATTTTCTGGTCAAAGACTTCAGTTCTATTTGAAGATATCCTGACCTCACATCAATATATTCTAATGAAGTCACTTCCCAAAATACACTGTTTCAATGTCAATTGCTCACACATCATAAGACACAGAGCAGTTTCCTATAGCAAGGGTAGCTTCTAATTTTCCTTCTGATAGAATTTGTATGTCCATCTGCTTTTTTGCTTCCATCACTTTTCTTTCTTCCTAAATGGAGGCAGTTTGCAATATAACAAATCAGAATCAACAATTGTAGCTACAAAACCAGTTTCATAATTTGTCCAATAGTTTATTTCCTTTTGTTCTGTGTCACTTGTTGTCTAGATAATTTTTTCAGTTCTCCAATTCTATCAAAAAGAGGAATTAATGTTCAAATACTACAGGATCGATTTATCCTGTAATTACAACATGGTACAATTAGTTGATTATCTGCAAATTTGATGGATTCAAGTTCCATCACGAACTACGGAGCATTATTTAAAGATGTAAACCTTCTTTGCATCAGCCTGATTCTCATACCCTGTCTTTTATGACATTTATAATCTGGTCAGGTGTCAACACATCCATCATTTGACATGAATATGTAAGTAAGATAACTGGGTCTTCCATAAATTCCTGCTGAGGTCTATTCTTTCTTCTGTACTCTTTCCTGGTACGTTGCTCTGGATTTATCTTTCTGCTACAACTCTTCAACCCTGTTGTATGAGGCAGCTGCTATTGCTTTATACTCATGTTTCTTACCTGGAAGATTTCTCAATGTTGTCAAAGTTGTTCCCTTTAGATGGGCAGCAAGATGGATGGCTTGTTGTTCACTATTCTACCTGTTCACTCTGGAAATGATTTTGAACTGAAGTTGATATGACTCCCATGGTACTTACCATCACAATAGGTTAGACTGTTGAATGACTAGCTGAATTTTGGAACTGGATTTGTTTTGACAGAAGTACTCCAAGTGATACAGCAGTAATAGTAATAGATGTAGACCAAATAAGTTCTTCTCTGACATCACACAGTTAATAATATAAATTTCTTTATTTGATGAACTACTAAATACATTTTAATGTTCTTATATGATTGACAAAACTATTAATATGAAAGTATTAAAACTAAAAAATAGTTATGATGCAGTTCCATATTTTCACACTTTATAAAAACTTTTCTATCTAGATCAGAATAACATTGAAAACAAACTACAGGTAACATATGTTATTCAAGAGGTTTTTAGTAGGTAAAGTCTAAAATCACCAACATTACTTTCAGTCAGTAACTTCTTGAACACATTTTATGATAATTTCTACTTCAAGCATTTGATTATCAGAAAATCTTCTCAAAATATGTCAACTTTATCCAATGACTAACATCAATACTTTATAAAGTTCCTGTTAATAGGATCTATAAGTAAGTTAAGTAAACTTTAGAAATTCCAAGATTTAGACAAAATGAGCCTGTTTTACAATATGTTATTTATTCTTTTATCAAGTTTAGAACAGATTCTTCTGTGTATAAGCATTATAATTATTGGATTCAGTATGCTAACTTAATAGAAAATAGGTTCTTTATCACCAAGTCCTAGAATCTGGAGGACTGCAAGTATTCAGAAAAGTAAATCCCTAAAAATCAATTATTGCAGCAGATTCTCAACACACCTTAAAACACTAATACGAACAAACTGTTTCCAAACATTCCTCAAAGTATATACTTAAAGAACCAGGAGGATAACAGTGGTCACTTAGAAATCTTCTTGTTGTTTCATTTTATATAAAAAGTTACTGTTTTCTCAAACCATTTTCAATTGAATTTTTTTTAATTTTAAAATTATTTCAACTGTTTTGATCATTTCTTCAAATTTATTACAGGGCAATTGCCAAGTATAGCAGTCAGCCCCATGCATTCAGTAGTTGAATAAACAGATTAGTCAACCTAATGTCAACTCATTCAATAGCTGGATAAATATCAAAGCAGTCAGCCCAGTGTAACCACATTCAGTAGCTCAATCAACACCAAAGTAGAGTAGTCAGCCCAATGTAACCACGGTCAATTATTGAATTAAGATAAAACCCAGAAGAAAGGTTAATAATAAATTCTACCTTCTCCTTTACTTCACATACATCCTTATCAGGAACTGAAGTTGAGGTTCTAAATATGGTAGACAGAACACTGCAAAAGATGGCACTTATTAGTAGCTTCTACCTTCCTTGTCTATTTCATGTATAAAAGGACAAGGTTATTAAGTTTGTAAATTTTTACAGATAGTGAAAAAAAGAAATCTACGTTGAATGCTAAATCCTACACTTCTCATTTTGATTCTACTGACAACTTGGATGAGTACAATGTCCAAGAAATTTCATATCATCTTTCTATTTTAAACAGATAAGAATTTACAATAACTTGTTCTGTTTCGTGGCTATCTTTTTTGCTTTTACTTTTGGAGCAAAATTGAAAATTTTGTTTGATATTTAGCAGTTCCAGTATTGGAAAGTCTAAACTACATAATGTATACCAAATTCTACAAAAAATTCTTTAATAACCATTTAAAAGAGCTATACTCAAGATATGAAACCAGGTGATGTCTTCTCATGTACGTTTAACTTACAGTTATGTTCACAGTAGAAACACAATTTCTCCACAATGTTATCTCTCATTTTTGAAAGGTCCCAATTTAATCCAAACCTTCTGCTACAATGATACAGCTGTAAGGTTTTCTACCAGTATGTTTTCTTTGATGTCTTTTTAATCAATTCTCTGATACCATTTGTTTTCCACAAACTATATAACGTTAAGGGTTCATCCTGGTGTGTGCTCTTTATCTATTTGTAATTCCTCAGAAAGGTTATTAAATTGATGAATAAGGTGTAGAGGAGGGCTACTAGTATGATACCTGGGATGCAAATGTTATCATATGAGGATAGGTCAAGGTCTTTGAACTTGTTTTTGCTTGAAAAAATAAGAATTACAGATCTGATTCTGATTAAGCATCATATTTTTTCATACTTAATGGAAAGAATGGTGAGACTATGGAACACGAACATAAATGTCAGCAGATTCTTTTTCAGTTAAGATAGCTTTATTTTTCTAAAAGGGAGGTTGGACTTTGGAACAGATTGCCTTCAGATGTGGTAGATGCTTTAAATTTAAGGGAGTTTAAAGGAAAAACTTTATTAATATTTTAAGGATAAGGACTGGCTTTGAATTTTTTTTTTTTTAAGGTTTAGTTGAATTAAGTGAATAGGACAGCACAGATTGACCAAATGATCCTTTGTTGTCCTTAAATGTTATATATTACAAAGCTGCACAATAGACTATCTGTGCTGTGGCAACCACTGGTATCAAAACCCAACTTTTAACATTGTAAGCCCTCAGACTTACTGCTGAGATATTGGAGGGGAAGCTTACAGAAATGTAACTTTTCTCCCAATGTGTATTCTCTGAGGTATTTTTAAGCTATAGTTACTTACAAATTGTTTTCCACAAACTCCACAACTGTAAGGATTCTACCCAGTGTGTATTCTTTTATGTCTTTTTTAAGTAACTACTTTCTATAAATTGGTTTTCACTTATTTGGTAACTATAAGATTTTTTCCATGTGTGTGTTATTTGATGTTTTTGTAAGTCACAAGTTGATACAAACTGTTTTCCACACACTCTGCAACTGCAAGTAATCTCCCCAGTGTGTTTTCTTTGATGTTTTTTTAAATTGTGATTTATTTGTTTGTTTATAGTTAACCACGAAGCTACACAATGGGTTTTATGTGCTGTGCCCACCATGAGTATCAAAACCTGATTTCTAGCATTAAAAATTCGCAAACAAACTGCTGTGCCACCGGGGGGTTGTCATTGATTAAAAAGTTTTTCACAAACAGCACAGCTGTATGGTTTTTTCCTCAGTGTGTCTTCTTTGATACATTTCTAATTCACCCTTTGTTCTAAGCTGTTTTCCACAATCTGTACAATTTCTTCCCAGTGTGTATTCTATGTACAAAGTATTTTTCACAATCTGTACAACTGTAAGGTTTCTTCTCAGTGTGTATTCTGTGATGTTTCTATTAATAAATTATTTGTTCAAAACTGTTTCCCATAATCTGTACAACTATATGGTTTCTCCCCAGTGTGTCTTCTTTGATGTTTTTTAAAGATAATACTTGTACCAAAGTATTTTACACAAACTCCACAACTATAAAATATCTCACCAGTGTGAATTCTTTGAAGTATTTCTAATTCACTCTCTTTCCACTGTACTACTATATTTTCTCCCCAGTGTGTATTCTTTGATGTGTTTTTAAATTACTGTTTGTACCAAAGTGTTTTCCACACAATGTACAACTGTAAGGTTTCTCCCCAGTGTGTATTCTTTGATGTACTTCCAATTCACTCTTTGTTCTAAACTGTTTTCCACACACTGTACAACTGTAAGGTTTCTCCCCAGTGTGTATTCTTTGATGTACTTCTAATTCACCCTTTGTTCTAAACTGTTTTCCACACACTGTACAACTGTAAGGTTTCTCCCCAGTGTGTATTCTTTGATGTCTTTTTAAAATAGTACTTGTACCAAAGTGTTTTTCACACATTGTACAACTGTAAGGTTTCTCCCCAGTGTGTATTCTTTGATGTCGTTTTAAGATAGTATTTGTACCAAACTGTTTTTCACACACTGTACAACTGTAAGGTTTCTCCCCAGTGTGTATTCTCTGATGTATTTTTAATTCACTGTTAGTTCCAAACTGTTTTTCACACACTATACAACTATATGGTTTCTCTCCAGCATGTCTTCTTTGATGTATTTTTAAGCAACTGTTTCTCTCAAAGTGCTTTCCACACACTGTACAACTGTAAGGTTTCTCACCAGTGTGTGTTAATTTATGTATTTGTAATTCATTGTTTGTTCCAAACTGTTTTACACAAATTACACAATGATAAAGTTTTTGTCCAGAATGTTTTCTCTTTTGTTTTTTTAGGATATCAAATGTTTTTCCATAACTGTATAGTGTATTAGAAGCTTTTAGGTTATTTCCACTTAACTCTGTTTCTCCACAAATGTTGTTGTTTGGAGATTTCATGTCTTCTGTAAAGTGATCTTCTTGTTTTATAACATGATAACCAGGACACTGACTCCAACTACAGATGTTCACACTGGTCTTTATATCTAAAATAGAAGTTTTTACTAGACAAAGTCTAAAATCACCTGAAAGATTATAGTACAGTGTCACAATAACCAATGTTACTTTCAACAAGTACCTTTCTTGATTATCTGTTAGAGATATTTTCTAACTTGAAGTTGTTGCATTATCATGAGTTGCCTACTTCAACAAGTTAATTAGTACCCATACTTTATAGTTCCTGTTCAAATGTTCTATATGTGTTAAATAAATATTTATAAAAGCCAAGATTTAGACTAAACTAAAATGTTTATCTATATATTACTTATCAAGTTTAGGTATGATTTCTGGGATTAGAAGCTGTTTGATTAGTGGTTTCAGCATGCTAAATTAAGAGGTTGGAGATTTAGAACTTTCCATGTCTCAGATTCTTCAGAAATTCACATCCATGGAAATAAATATCAGCAGTACATTCTCTAAACATGTTGAAACATTAATCTACAGAAATGGGTTCCAACCATTATTTACTAAGTTTATACATGAAGAACAAGGAAGATAAATGCTGGTCAGTTAGAAGGTTTTCTTTATGTTTCATTTTATAGAAACAAGTACTGTTCTCTCCATTTTTTTCAGAAAAAATTAATTTTTTTAGATGTTTTGTTGTCTCATTTTATCACTTCAAAATCTTTTACACAATAATCCCCAAGTAGAAGTTATAAAAAACACACCAAACACAGATCTATATGCTTCAAATTAATCCTGTCTTGTATAGTTCAATAACTCTTAAAAGATCACCAATAATTCAACCAATTCTTTGACCATCTCGCTATGGGTAGGTAAAGTTCTAGTCAAAACTTTTTAAAGATTTCCGATAGATACCTACCTCTACTCACACAATAGCTTTTCACACTAGCCTTTATACCTGCTCAGTTCGAGCTGCTCATTTAGCATGCATATCGCATGCAAAAATCCTCCACAAATAGGAACACAACACACACTCCCAGAGCAGCTGGCTCCCTCTGCATTACATTTTGTGTACCTCACTTTCGAGATTAGGCACACCAGAAAATAGAAAAACACTAGAAGTTGGGAGGAAGGGTGTGCGAGAGGAAATAGGTATTTATCGGAAATCGTTTTTCATTGTAGGAAGATGATAATTTCTGATACGATACATACCTCATCTCACACAATCCCACATTGAATAGGTGGAGGGACTGGTGTAACATAGAAATAGGGAAACATGCAAAATACAGCAAATCTGAGTAATCAACTGCAAGAAAGGTGTTAAAGGTCGAACTTCCTCCAAGTGTGCCTAAAATTATGGCATAGCAAATGAAGAAGCAGGAAAAACATGGTCAAAATTATCATCTTCCTGCACATCCTCATCAGCTTGAAGGGGTGTTACCCTATATAGAGAAGACAATTAACCAGGCCCCATGTAGAAAGCTAACTCCTGCCAAACTAAGGCTTGTACCTCCTAGGCCGATAGCAATGATCTCTTGGCTTGGATGTGTCTCCAGAAAAGGCAGGAGCTGAAGTGGTAGTCACGTTAATTCTGAATTCATTATTTGCAATAATCGCAAAAAAAAAGTAAAAATGACCACTCATAAAACTGGAAGCAAACTAATAAGAAGAAGAAAAATATATATGCAGGTATGAAATCAAGTACAAAATCCTCACAAAGCAAGAAAATTCAAAAGCAAGTGAGAAACACACCTGACTCTCAACATGCCAATCTCAAAATGAGGTACATGAAATGTAATACAGAGGGAGCCAGCTGCTCTGAGAGTATGTGTCATTCTTCTATTGGTAAAGGGTCGTTGCATGTGCTATGCATGCTAAATGAGCAGCTCAAACTAAGAGGTACAAAGGCTAGTGTGTCAAGCGAGACACTTTTTTTTAAATGTGTTAGAAGGCAGAAGAAGACTGAGAAAAGCTATTGTGCAAGCAGAGGTATGTATTGTATCTGAAATTATCTCCCCTAGTATGAGAACTGTGAAATTTGATCTACAGGTCTTCTCTAAGAGGTTCGGAATTTAATGTAAATTATTCATTATAATATAGATATTACTAAGGCAAAGAGCCTTCGATGTTATTCATTTGCAGAATCATACTGTAGAAAATCAGACCAGTTTCCCATCTTTTCTCTTTCACAAATTGCCTATAGTTGTCCCTGTCATTTTATACTACATTATTTTTAGTACAGAGTATTGTCTATTTTGCTTTCAGCTTGAAAGTTCCTCTCGAGGTATTTACGTCGACAAGCATAAGGAAAGCTTTAAAGGCTCTTATGCCATAGCTAGAAAATCATATAAATTATGATAGTTATAAAACATTGTTTGCATTTTTTTGTGTTGTCAGGTGCATTATTTAAGTAAATAAAAAAATTATTTTGTGTACTAGTGTTATAAGTATAAGAAAGTAGGCATAAATTTATTAAGCAACCAAAAGGAAAAAAACAAGTCACAGTTAAGTGATATATTTCTTGTTTTTGATGTATGTTATATATATTTATAATTATAAAAGTAAGTAAAATGCAACAATTACAAACTTGTTAGGTTAGATTAAATAAGATAATTAAAAAAAATAATAATAAAATTCCTTCTTGAGGTATGCTCATGAGCAACTTGTAAGTTACATCACTTAATACAGTACATAAGCTATATGTTTGCGGAGCAATTTACAATTAGTGCAACAGGAATATTAGCTAGACGTGGGTGAAAGGGCAATAAAACAATAATATTAAATATATATAAATATATACTGTTAGGAGTTTTATGCTATTTAAGATAAAGAAATTGTAGTTTCATGTTACAATTTGCAGTCATTCTAGAAAGAAAAAAAGGGTAATTTAGATTTATTTGGTACAGATATTTTAATTAAGTATCTTTACTGAAAATTTGTCCATGAATATATTAAGTCAGAGTGTTGACTATTCCAAGTGTAAAGCAATTTTCTTTAAGATTAAAAATACTTTTTTCATGTGAAAATTGTCAAATTTCATATCAGTAAAACTATATTTTATTTATTACTTAATTTACCCTAACTCTGTAGGCAGTACTTCGATTTAACTGACCTTGTATCTACTGTAAAAAAAGAATTTTTGTCTTTTGAAAAACACTTGTAATATTTACTGAAACCATGTCAAATTATGTAAAGATACAAAAACATATTAAAAGTTACAGTATGGAAATTCTTATGGTTACTTTAAGGTTAAAATGTCAATCACACTGACCAAATCTGTTTGGAAAGTGTTAAGGCACTGTCAACAAATGTAAGTTTTAGATGTGTGTACTTACCAGATGTTCTTTCTAACCCAGATTCAATATCTCTTTGAATTTCAGTTTCTGTTTTCACATTTATAACATTACAGTGTGAACTATCCTGATTCTCATCATCACTGTAACTGATCTTTGAAATAACATCATCTTGTAGCAGATCACCAGACTGCTCCATTTTCACTCGAACATATAGGTTCTAAAATCAAACAACACACTGAAAAGTTTAACAGAAATAACAAATAGTGTTACCATTACATATAGTCTCCATAATTCACTAATATAAAACATGAGGATTTAATTAATAAACCTAACAATTCAAAGTTAATTATAAATGAAAAGAGTGCTAAAACTATTTAAATACAACATATTTTATGTCTTATTTCATAAGCAAACAAAACATATAGGAAAAATTTAGAGAAAATCAGTTTCATTTCTGTTACTTGTAGTTCCATATTTTGGATTGACATAAAAGAAATTACTTTACAGGAAACATCGCATAACCACTTTCTAATTTAAAAAGACAAGGAATTATTCTACAGGAAACACCTAATAACAATTTTCTTATTTAAACAGACTGTTAGATATAAACGACTGTTCATTTTAAGTTTAATATGATAGTATTATTTAGCTTATATTGTGCAAGCATTAAATAAGTTATTTTTAGAAGTGATAGTTATGGCATGTTTCCTTACAAATCATTTGTTGTGAAATGATATTATGCTACTGGAAACTTCTGAATTTTTCTGCTGTTTTAATTGAGTACTGTTGCATCATATAATATCTAGTATTGTAAAGAAAGTTCTAGAAATATACATCTCCAAAAATTACTCAAAAAAAGAGATATAGATAGATATAAGCTGGGTGATCATGAGTTTAGCCATACAAAGTGAAAAGTGGTAACTTTTAAAGAATAATACTTGCAGATTGTATTGTGATAACAGAG
>NW_013666667.1:88178-90616 GCF_000517525.1 Limulus polyphemus | reverse complement strand
AATTTGATATTATATAGATAAATCAACAAGTCATGTTAAAACCATAGATGATATAAAGTTGTGGTGGAGCAGCATGCATCAGAACTACATTTTTACATTGTTTGGCATTTTATAGATAGTGTGATATGAATGAAAATTGATCACATTTCAAAATTATGTACAACAGTCCTTTCTGACACAAAATATTCATAAACATAGACCATAAAGATTTGTTCAGGTCAGAAGTTTAGAATTTCCAAAATAAAGATATCACCTGGCATTGGAAAACAAAGGAATATGGATCAATCTGGGGCACCAGAACTAGAGCTAGGTGTTGTATTTAATTACCTCTAAGCAATGATTACATCAATTAGTATTGTATAAACTAAATGATTAATCAAAATTACATAATTGAGGATGGGGTGGGTGCTTGTGATCTGATGGTTTCAATTTCAGCTTCAACCGCCACTAAATTTGTTCGCCCTCATGTTATTGCAAAGTTAAAAAACTATCAGTCACTACTTTTGAACAGCTGCCTAGATAGGTGGTAACTGGCTGGCAGAACACAGTGCCACCTCTTTAGATGCTTAAGTGTTAAATAAAGTGTAAATTTACTATATTTTTACATTGTGTTATATATCTAAGTTATAAGTTTGTAACTGTATTCTTTAATGTTATATAAAAAGTTGTAGATCAACATCCTAATCCTTCTTTTTTTTCATCCAGATATTAAAAGCTGCATTCTTTAATGTATGAATTTAGGAGAGGGGGCTCAAAAGGAGCTTTTACCCACATTTTTCAGAAATTAATAACAGTATTACTTAATGTGGTACAAGTAAGATTAGACTGACTAATACATTGATGTTTATGGTATTCAATCAATATACATAAAGAGACTGACTAACAGGCTACAAATTTTTTCTAATTTTAATCATGACATGTTTTAAATAAAAACATTATTACCCTTATCAGTGATAGTAAAATATGTTTCATTATTTAATTATCCACTTATCTGATTTACATTACATCAATGTGAGATTATTTCTAAGTTAAGAAACAAATGCAATGTTGACTGAATGGTGTTTTTAGTGAACATTAGGGATACATTTTCCAAGTAGGAAACATCCAAATTTTCTTTAAAAGAATTTTATGAAAAAATAATTTTTAGACAAACAGCATGTTTGTCCCAAAATGCACATATGACAATCTTCGAAAGAACTCTATCATATGAAATGAAGGACAATGAAAAAGTTATGAAGCAAATGTAATCACTTAATGAACCCATTGCTTTACTGATTAGCAAACACCATTATTTACCCAACTATAAGAAGTACTACCCAAACAGACCTGCAACAAACTGTGGTACTCATAGCATGGCAACTTGTAACATATGAAACTTCGTGAACACAAAGTTAAGTGGCAAAAAAGCCATTTACATGCCTCGGTACACAACATAATCACGAAAGATCTATGTTCAAAAAGCAACACAACTTGTGTACACAAATTGCTTCCCTAACATATCCAATCAACTGTTGCATACCTACCTCTAACAGAAGAAGAATGAAACGTATATTCATGCTATTTCATTCGAAGACATATTGATCAAGTCATCAGATGCAGTGCCTACAGAGTATGTGTGAGCGAACTGTTGAAATGGTGCTGGTAAATCATCACTATGGTAAACTAGAAGAATTATGGAAGAAATGCAAGATGGAACATTAGAATAGCATCTTTTACAATGGAAACTGCTGTACTGCTATAGAAAAGAAGCACAGCTATCAGACAGAACATCATCAACCATAGAATGAAATGATGATGTAGGGCTCCAGAATAGGTTTAATATAATGTATTAATCTACTGTATGTATCATGGCTGATTCAACACAGAATAGGTTTTATAGTCAGAACAAAAATCCAAAATTTTAGGTTCTTGTTTTATACAGCTGATGAGGTGTTCATAAGTAATGTGTACAAAGTGTACAGTAAGTTGACTGGAAAACATCTGTACATGAATAGAAACTGTAATTCATATATTCACAATAATGTGGCAAACTTTTTGTGGATTTCTTCAGCTTGTGACTAAAAATATATCATTACTAATTAGATTCCACACAAACAAAGTCAAGAAAGACACAATTACAGTCACATACTGTTTAATAACACAATTGTAAAAGGCTTAACCTACAAATTACCTCACTTTTCTCTGCTCCATCACGATCTTCTTCTTGCTCCTTTTTTACTATACCAAACTTCAAAATGGTATGAAGATAACTTTCTTCTATGGAATCAGCTTCTCCTGTATCTAGAAATACAAATAATGTAGGTTTGTCTATAACAAGACACAATATAGCTTATGCTTCACTAAATTATACTCAAAATCTACAAAATGTGTTTAAATATGTAGGTCTCTTCTATCATTTCTATATGATATACAGATGCATAGAAAAAATTCAATTTTCA
>NW_013666667.1:84883-87230 GCF_000517525.1 Limulus polyphemus | reverse complement strand
TTGATGATCATCAAGGTGTTAAATCACAAAGGAGTAGCAGAAGCCATAGAGAAGTTTTGTGGTGTGCCAGGACATTCTACAAGATTGTGGGGACCAGTGTGGGTAACTATTGAGCTCATGGGCATAAAGGACAGACAGAAAGTATACTTGGCTGACATTGAAGACGAATGCATATTAGGAATGGACTATCTACTACCAAGGAAATTTGTAATTGATTTTGATAAAATGACAACTACCGAGGAAGTTTGTAATTGATTTTGATAAAATGACGTTTGGGCATAACAAAGGCCAAGTTCCGGTTACTGTTAAAAGAGAGGTTGAACTAATTAGGTGCCATCAAGCTGAAGTCAAGCCGACTGAAAGAGTTGATGATGATGAAGTGGAACCAAATATAGATATCAAAGCAGAACAGGAGAAAGATCAAGATTTGAAGCCAATAATTGATTTTCTAAAAGCAAGTGTTTTGTGCCATGCTTGGGAGAAGGTGTCTAGCCTAAGCCCTGTGACAAAGCACTATTTGGTGCAATGGGACTAGTTAAAGCTTGAAGATGGTATTCTTGTATGGAGATGGAAAAGTGACGACTTGGCAAACAGTTATACCGAGGAAGTTACGGGAAGTTGTGCGGCGTCAATCCCATGATAGTTTAATAGGAGGACATCTCGGAGTTAAGAAAACATTGAGTCACCTACGACACTGATTTTACTGGATAGGTATGAGGCGAGATGTGGAAGAATGGTGCAGGACATGTAGTGCTAAAAGGGGACCCAAGCATAAGGGACGCCCACCTTATGAAGAGTTGTCTGTGAATATGTCAGAGTTTTTGAAAGTGTTATCGGAAAGGATGGATGATATTCACCATCAAGTACGTTCAAACTTGAAAACGTCTGCTGATTCGATGAAGCTATCTTATGATAAGAGAAATACTGAAGTCAGCCTTAAACCAGGAGACAAGGTGTGGTTGTATAATCCCAGGAAGACTAAAGGGAAGTCTCCTAAGTTGTCTTCTCCATGGGAAGGTCCATATGACATAGTGGAACTTCTCTCAGACACGACTTTCCGGATAAAATGTGGTCGGCAAGGTAAGCCAAAAGTGGTGCATGCCAACAGGCTTTGGCGTTATCACGGTCCAAGATATTTCAGTTGGGACGAAGGAACAAATGACGCTGCTCAAGAAGTGTCACCTGAAAAAGCCACTGTCGAAGAAGAAACTCTACCCGGTTTTGAGAAGGAAAACAGTGAAGCTGTTATTGAAGTTACTACTACTAATGTGACTGTTACCGATGATAGGACATTTCCTGATGAAGCAGATGAACCCCACGTGAAGCAGAAGCCAACGAGACGGAGACCAGTACGGAAGAAGATATGTCCCATAAAATTAAGAGACTTTGTCGAATTGTAATTTTGTGTTTGTAGTTCTGTACATTTAATTAAGTTATTGTTAATAGTTATTGGTTTAATGTAAGTGGCTATTGTTCGGGATGAACAATACTAAGGATGGGGCAGTGTTACGACATCGGGGTCACGTGACGCTAGTAACAAGTCATTGACTTCTAGAAATATCCTGTTCCTTCATGAATGCCCTAGTGTTTACTAGATATGTGTTAGTCTTGTATATATAAGATGGTCACAACGTGACGGAACAATGTGTAATTGAACTGCGGAGAGAGAATATTGTTGAGCACGTGAGACGTTCGTTGAGAATTATAGCGTTTGTTATAGCGCGACTGTTGAAATTAAGTGTATCGCAAAGTTGTATTCAGAAAGAATAAACCAGTTTTATTTAAGAAAGGACTTGTTTCGCTAAAGTTTCGTCGGAACGAATTTACGGAAAATTAACTAACGAACGGAGACGTAACAATACAATAACATTTCATTAGAAATCCTAGACTTCGTCTTTCATATTTAAGCTAATTATAACTTACATTAGCCCACAAAAGGTCTAATTAAATAAAAATTTAATAAGAATATCATTTTTTGTGTTCTACTTGAGCGTTACAAGTTAAACTGTTACAAACAAATGATCAGAGTATTCAGAGCATTTTTCGTACATCAGTCGTTTTAGGTATATACATGTGGTATAAGTGCACTTATCTTCGTATATTGTGGTCCCTTATACCTCTCATCAATTAACATTTACTTAAGAAATAAAAATAAATTAAGGCCACCTTTAGCTGCAACTATACTCCATCCTTAGTTTTTAACTAGGAGAACATTGAAAATAGTATTTTATTTACACGCTCTCACAGAAAATGTGTGAAATACATCTGTAACTAATAATGGTTGGAGACGGCTTGAATGGGTAATGAAGAAAAACTTTAATATACTGTTGCGTCAGCGAGTCACATG
>NW_013666667.1:84131-84873 GCF_000517525.1 Limulus polyphemus | reverse complement strand
CGCTATAACTTAAACAAACGCTATAATTCACAACGAACGACTCACGCGCTCGACCCAACTGTCCGTCTCTATCTGCAATTAAAATACATTGTTGCCGTCACTTCTTGGTGGTCTTATATACAAGAATACCGCATATCTAGTAAACACTCGAGGCTTCACGAAGGGACATGAATTTTCTAGAAGCTAATGACGTGTTACTAGCATCACGTGACTTCCGCTGTTGTAACAATAGGTTTTTTTTGTTTAAAATTTGTCAGTTTCTCGTTTACATTACATTTGATTGCATCTAGAGGGAGTTTATTCCAAAATCCTTAAAAGACTGTGTAAAGTACAACTGTATCTCACCAGTATATATTCTTTCATGTATATTTAAGTTAGTGCACAACTCTATCTCACCAGTAAGTACTCCCTATTGTATTTTTAAGTTAGTGCACAAATGTATCTCACCAGTATGTACTGTTGTCTTATCTTGAGAATTTTATTAGTTCTGGAAATTACTTCCTAAAACAGATGTTCACACTGGTCTCTGTGTCTAAAATAGATAGAAATGACATCACAAAGATTTAATAATCTAACACATATTTCTTTATTTAATGAACTTCTAAATGCATTTGAATTTTCTTACACAACTGACACAAAAATCATATAAGAAACTATAACAGCTAACAAAATAGTTATGATGCAGTTTTCACAGTTTCACACTTCATAAAATATTTTCTACCTGGATAAGAATAGCATCGAA
>NW_013666667.1:77554-83776 GCF_000517525.1 Limulus polyphemus | reverse complement strand
GGAGAAACCATACAGTTGCACAGACTGTGGAAAACAATTTCGAGCCAAGAGTGTTTTAAAAAATCATGAAATAACACACACTGTGGAGAAACCATACAGTTGCACAGACTGTGGAAAACAATTTCGAGACAAGAGTACTTTAAAAAACATGAAAGAACACACACTGGGGAGAAACCGTAGAGTTTTACAGTGTGTGAAAAACAGAACAGATTAAAACAATAATATATGCAAAGTATTTCTGAAGCATTACTCACAAAGTCTGAACATAAAAACCAGGAAAACAAACACTGGCTTCTTGTTGCTTTATTCTATATAAACAATTACTGTTTTTTTCTATCCATTTCCAGTCAAATGTATTAAGTTTAATATTCTTTCAATTTTTATTTCTTCACTTCTAAATATTTTAAGGATAATTCTCAAGTACAGTATTCAGACCAGTGTAACATATTCAGTAATTGAAACAAGACCAAAGTAGAGTAGTTAGCCTAGTATAACCACATTCAGTAATTGAAACAAGACAAAAGTAGTCAGCTCAGTGTAACTATATTCACTTGTTGAATCAAGACAAAAGTAGTCAGCTCAGTGTAATCACATTCACTAGTTGAATCAAAGTAGAAAGAACCCAGCAGAAGGGTTAATTATAAATTCTACCTTACACGTATATTCCACATACATCCTTATCATGAACTGAAGTCAAGGCTCTAAATATGACAGACAGAACAATGCTAAAGGTGTTACTTATTAATAACTTTTACCTTCCTCATCTACTATGAAAGGACAAGCAAGGTTATTAAGTATGTAATTTTTTATAGATAATGAGAATAAGAAATCTACATTGAATGTTAAATCCTATACTTGTCCTTTTGATTCTATTGAAAACTTGGATGACTGAAATGTTAATCATCTTTCCATCTAAAACAGATACGAATCAACAATAACTTGTTCTGTTTTGTGGCTATCTTCTTTTTTGTTTTATTTTTACTGTTGGAGCAAAATTGAAAATTTTGTTTCATGTTCAGCACTTCCAGTATTGAAAGGCCTAAACTTTACACTGTGTACCAACTTCTACCCAAAAATTCTTTAATGACTACTTATCTGGGCTATATTCTAGATATGAAACCAGGTGATACCTTTTTATGTACTTTTAAACTTGCAAATAAGTTCACAGTACAAAAAAATTTCTCCACAGTGTGTTATATCTCATTCTTTTAAAATACCAATTTAATCAAAACATTTTGTTATGACGAGACAGCCGTAAGGTTTTCTACCAGTATGTTTTCTTTCATGTCTTATTAATCAATTATTTAATCCTTGTTGATTTCTAAAAACTATGTAATTGTAAGGGTTTGTCCTGGTGTGTGTTATTTGATGTATTTGTAAAGGATATTGAATTGTTGGAAAAGGTTCAAAGAAGGGATACTATGATGATGCCTGGGATAAAAATGTTATCATATGAGGATAGGTCAACGTCTTTGAACTTATTTTTGCTTGAAAAAATAAGAATTACAGATCTGAATCGGGTTTACAAGATTGTTAAAGGAATTGATTGTGTTGAAGCATCATCAATTTTCATTATTTAATGGTGAGATTGCTTAGACTAGGGGACAGAAATATAAGTTTTTAGCAAAGTCATCTTCAGGTAAGACAGCTTGAATTTTTCTAAAAGGATGGCTGGACTTTGAAACAGGTTGTCTTCAAATTTGATGGATGCTGTTAATTTAAGGGAACCTTGATAAATATTTTAATGGTAAGGACTGGTTTGGAGTTGATTTTTTTCTATTTTTGAAGGTTTAGTTTAATTTAATGAAACTATTGAAGCTAATGCAGTTTTTATGTTTCACACTTAATAAAATTTCTTCTAACTGGATGAGAATAGCATTGAAGACAAATTGTTAATTTAAGATGATTGAAGGGAAGCGTGATAAATATTTTAATGATAAAGATAGGTTTTGAGTTTTTTCTTTTTTTGAGAGTTTTTGAATAGGACAGCCCACATGAATCCTATGATCCCCTGCTGTGACAGCCATTGGTATCAAAATCCAATTTTTAGCATTGTAACACTTTAGACTTACTGCTGAGGTATAGGGGGAGCTCCTACAAACGTAATTTTTCCTCTCAGTGTGTATTTCCAGAGGTGTTTTTAAGCTACAGTTGATTAAAAATTGTTTTCCACAAACTCCACAACCGTAAGTTTTCTACCCAGTATGTACTCGTTCATGTATTTTTAATTCCCCATTTGTTAAAAATGGTTTTCCACAATCTGTACAACTATATGGTTTCTCCCCTGTGTGTATTCTTTGATGTATTTTTAATTTATCATTTGTTCCAAACTGCTTTTCAGAATCTGTACAACTGTAAGGTTTCTCCCGAGTATGTATTCTTTGATGTGTTTTTAAGATACCAGTTGTATTAAACAGTTTTCTACACACTGTACAACTGTAAGGCTTGTCCTGAGTGTGTATCCTTTGGTGTGTTTTTAAAACACCATTTGTACCAAATTGTTTTCCACACACTGTACAACAGTAAGGTTTCTCCCCAGTGTGTATTCTCTGATGTTGTTTCAAGTTAGAATGTGATATAAATTGTTTAGAACACACTGTACAACTGTAAGGTTTCTCCCCAGTGTGTATTCTCTGATGTATTTTTAATTCACTGTTGGTTCCAAACTGTTTTCCACACACTGTACAACTGTAAGGTTTCTCCCCAGTGTGTATTCTTTGATGTATTTTTAAGAAAGCATTTGTACCAAACTGTTTTCCACACACTGTACAACTGTAAGGTTTCTCCCCAGTGTGTATTCTTTGATGTTGTTTTAAGTTAGAAGGTGATATACATTGTTTAGCACACACTGTACAACTGTAAGGTTTCTCTCCAGTGTGTATTCTCTGGTGTATTTTTAAATCACTGTTGTTTCCAAACTGTTTTCCACAAACTGTACAACTGTAAGGTTTTTCCCCAGTGTGTATTCTTTGATGTATTTTTAAGAAAGCATTTGTACCAAACTGCTTTCCACACACTGTACAACTGTAAGGTTTCTCCCCAGTGTGAATTCTTTGATGTTGTTTTAAGTTAGAAGGTGATATAAATTGTTTGCCACACACTGTACAACTGTAACGTTTCTCCCCAGTGTGTATTCTCTGATGTCTTTTTAAGGTACTGCTTGTACCAAACTGGATGAACTCTAGGTAACATACCACATTCAAGAGAAAAAGATTGTAGTAGAAGTCTAAAATCACCAATATTACTTTAAGCACGTTAGCTCTTGGACACATTTTAAAATATTTCCTTGATTATCACAAATTCTTATGATATGTCACCTTTATCCAATGACTAACATCAATACTTTATAAAGTTCCTGTTAATAGGATCTATAAGCAAGTTAAATAATTATTTAGAAATTCCAAAAATTTAGACAAAATGAAACTTTTTTTACAATATGTTATTTATTCTTTTATCAAGCTTAGAACAGATTCTTCTGTGTATAAGCATTATAATTATTGGATTCAGTATCCTAACTTAATAGAAAATAGGTTCTTTATCACCAAGTCCTAGAATCTGGAGGACTGCAAGTATTCAGAAAAGTAAATCCCTAAAAATCAATTATTGCAGCAGATTCCAGGGCTTCTTTGATTTTTTTTTTGTTTTGCAGTGTCCAAAAAATGTGGGAAGGTGTTTTTCTGAGTTCAATGAATCTGGTCTTGTTTCCATTTTTCAGCTTGTTTTTCCTATATAGAAGTCGTAGCAGTTGTTGCATTATATTTTATTAATAATGTTGGTGTTATGTTTATCAATGTAGTCTTTACATAATATGGATTTTAGTTTTGTGCCTGGTGTTTGAATGAATTTAGTGTTTATTGGAGTGTTATGTTTTGTTGTAAGTTTTTTCCAAATGTTGATTATTTTTTCGCTGATATTGGAAATATCCAGTATGCAACAGTACAGGGTTTTATAGTTAGTTGTTTTATTGAATTTATTATTGTTTGTTTGCTGTTGATTATGTTGTTGGCTTAGGTATGTGTGTATGATTTTTTTGACGTTTTTGAAGGAAATTTATTGATGTTGAGGAAGTGTTGTTTTATTGTTTGATTTCCTTGTTAGTTTTATCAGGTGAGTATAGTATTGTGGCTGTGTTTATTTTGTTTTTTCATATGTTGAGTTTTAGTTTTGTTTCATGTGCTGAATCCCAGGGAATGTATAGTCTAGTATGGGTGATTTTTCTGTGGATTTCTGTTTTGAATTGTGTATCGGTTCTTGTGATCTTGAGAAATGTTATTTGTTTAGCCTTTTCATATTCACAGGCAAACTTAATGTTGGGGTGTATGGAATTAGCATGATTGAAAAAACTAAGTGTATGTTCTGTAGATGTAAATCCAGCAAATGTATCGTCAACATATCTGTACTTGTATAGTGGTGGGTGTAAGGCCAAACATTTGACAAGAAGTGAAGCACAGCACAATGAAACCCAATATCTCCAAAATGTTGATATGTAGACATGATTCAGCCAGTGTCCAATGACCCAAAACCTCCAAAGCATTGCGACATGCACCCCAACCTGAAAGGAAAGCATCCATAAAGAGATGACAATATGGTCGAGGAGGTGGAAAAAGAACTTTGATGGTAGTATTGGTCTGATCCAAGCACCTGGTGAAGTTGGCCAGTAGGTGGGGGGGCAGGGTAACAGAAGCATCTAAGGGATCTGAAATGAGGCTCCATGGGAGAAATAACACTCACTGAAGATGACGCATGTGGGCATGACCAAGGAGAATGAGGGCTTTGATAGAAGCCCAAGTCCCAAAAAAAGATAGGTTCTCTCATGCAGTAGGAGAGGCCAGTAGTTATTTACATGTGGATATGCATAAGTGGAAGGCTAGTAGCAAACATTGAACATTTGCACCTATAGAAGGCAGTACTACACATGAAAAGCTATTTTGTAAGAGGAGGTAAGATATTGTATTGGAATTTATTTGTTTGTAATATAGGTAGTGTATGATTTCACTGTCATAGTCACATTTTGTTTTACATGCTTTGAGATAAATTATTTTGATATTTTTTCACTAGCTTCTGCATAGATATAAATGAGTAAAGTTTCTCATGTGTGTCACTATCCTGTATTCTGTGGAATAATCACCTACCTGCTTTATACCCACACCTTAAAATAAGTTCAAGCAGTTTGGAAAATGTTACTAAACCCTTGATGAAGAGTTACAGACAGAACATGTTCATATTACCTTATGTTAAAACAAAGATTACATAGAAACTTATCTTTCAATCTTAGCCTTGAATATATCTTAAAACATGGCATACAAAACACCAACATATATGAATGCTACAGGCACATTCACAACTAGAATAAGTTTTATAATCTCTCAAACTATGTTCCTCCCTTTGCTTCATGTTCAAAATGAATATCTTCCACAAGGATTAAAATAATTAATGTCCCAGAGAAACTGCTTTTAAGAAGGCATTTCATTAAGATAGAAGGTTTCAGGTCAGTTTTGTTGCAGCATTTGAAAAGCAAGTAAAATGAGCTTAAAAGTTTCTACAGAGATAGCAAAGAAATATTGTTATATTTTGAGTAATAATATTTTAATAGAGGATGATATGTTTTGGTGTTAAAAATATGTCAATTTCTTGTTTTCATTATATTTGATTGCATCTAGAGGAAGTTTATTCCAAAATTCTTAAAAGACTGTGTAAAGTATAATTGTATCTCACCAATAAGTACTGTTGTCTTATCTTGAGAATTTTATTACTTCTGGAAATTACTTCCTAAAACAGATGTTCATACTGGTCTCTGTGTCTAAAATAGATAGAAATGACATCACAAACATTTAATAATTTAACACATATTTCTTTATTTGATGAACCTCTAAATGCATTTTAATTTTCTTACACAACTGACACAAAAATCATATAAGAAACTATTACAGCTAACAAAATAGTTATGATGCAGTTTTCATAGTTTCACACTTTATAAAATATTTTCTACCTGGATGAGAATAGCATTGAATTTGGTTTGAGTTCTTGTATAAGCACAAAGGAACACCTTTATGCCTATATTAATTAATCACCTAACGTCTAACAGCTACGCCCCCCTATAATCTCGTATCCGTTCACACTCTCGTCCCTAAGACATATCCTAAGAAGAAATTCGATGACGAGGAACCCACTTTGAGACTAATAATGGCTGGAGACGGCTTAAATGGGTAATGAAGAAAAACT
>NW_013666667.1:69099-76591 GCF_000517525.1 Limulus polyphemus | reverse complement strand
TACTTTTCTCCAAACTGGTACAGTGTGTGAAAAACAACTGTAAGGTTTCTCCCCAGTGTGTGTTCTCTGATGTATTTTTAATTCACTGTTAGTTCCAAACTGTTTTCCACACACTGTACAACTGTACGGTTTCTCCCCAGCATGTCTTCCTTGATGTATTTTTAAGCAACTATTTCTCTCAAAGTGTCTTCCACACACTGTACAACTGTAAGGTTTCTCACCAGTGTGTGTTATTTGATGTATTTGTGATTCATTATTTGTTCCAAACTGTTTTCCACAAACTGTAAAATGATAAGATTTCTCTCCAGAGTGTAACCTCTCTTGTTTTTTTAGGTTATCACATGTTTTCCTACAGTTGTATAGTTCATCATCACACTGTTGTGCATTAGATTCTTTTAGATTATTTCCACTTAACTTTGTTTCTTCACATATATTGTTGCTTGGGCATTGTATGTCTTCTATAAAGTTATCTTTTTGTTTTATAGCATGATAACATGGAAACTGACTCCCACAACAGATGTTCACACTGGTCTTTATGTCTAAAATAGATATAAATGATGTCAAAAAAATAGGTAATAATAAATATATCATACAATAATATATTTGATGAACATCTAAATATATTTTAGTGTTCTAATATGATTAACAGAAATAACCATATCAAAATAGTTCAGCTAAAACTAACTACGATGTAGATTTAATAGTTTCACAATTTCTAAAACCTTTCCTATCTAAATCAGAAAACAAATTGCTGGTAACATACCACATACAAGATATTTTTACTAGATAAAGTCTAAAATCACCTGTGGAAATATGATAGTACAGTGTCACAACAACCAATGTTATTTTCAGACAGTACCTTCCTGCATTAACTGTCAGAGATATTTTCTAACTTAAAGTGGTTGATTATCATGAAATCTTCTAATGATTTGTCTATTTTAACAAGTTAATCAACACCAATACTTTATAGTTCCTATTCATAAGTTCTATATATGTTAAATAAATATTTATAAAAGCCAAGATTTAGACTAAACTAAAATGTTTATATAATATTTATTCTTTTATCAAGTTAAGGTATCACTCCTCATATCTATGGAAATAAATGTGTACATTCTCTGAACAAGTTAAAACATTAACATATAGAAATGGGTATCAATCATTACTTACAAAGTTTATACATGAAGAACCGATAACAAATACTGGTCAGCTAGGAAGTTTCTTAATGTTTCATTTTATAGAAACAAGTACTGTTCTCCCCATTCATTTTGAAGCAAACTTCATACTAAAATCTTTTCAAATGTTATGTTGTCATTTTAAAGCCTTTCACACAATAATTCCCAAGTAGAAGTAACAAAAGACACACCAAACACAAATCTCTACATTTCAAGTTAATCCTGTCTCATATGGAACAATAACATATAGAAGATCACCAAGAATTCAACCAAATATTCTGACCCTCTCACTACAGGTACATCAAAGTGCAGGTTACAACCTTTTAGAGAGTTATTTACATTCAAAATATATTTAATCTGCTTTATTATCATTGTATGTGCAAAACTTGGCATCAAAACATAGTTAATGAATCAAATTATAATATCATATAACTTTTAAATTCTAAATTTAATAAAGAAATATGGAAAAATAATCCTCAATCTCCCACAGTATGAGAGATGCCACAATTATTCTCTAGGTCTCCCCTCTTCTTTCGTATATTTACCACTCCTCTGAGAGGTAAGGAATTTCACCTAAGTTAGTCACTATAGTAAAGATGTTACTAAGGCAAAGTCTAATTCTAAGAGCCTTTATTGTTTTATGTTTACAGAATCACAATCTCAAACATTCTATCCATATTCTCTTTCAGAAATTGCCAATAGTTATCTCTGACAATTTTCACTACATTATTTAAAACAATAGAAAGCCAAAGTTTAGTATATCAAATGACTTATCATATTTAATTGTTTTTAGTACAGAGTATTGTCTACTTTGATTTCAGTTTGAAAGTTTCCCTCAAGGTTTTCAGGTCGACAAACTTACAGGATGCTTTAAAGACTCTTATGTCATAGCTAGAAAGCCAGATAAATTATGATAATTATAGAACATTGTTTGCTTTGTGTATGTTACTCTTCTTTGTTCTTAGGTGCATCATTTAAGTAAATACAAATTATTTAGTGTACTAGTGCCATTAGTATAAAAAAGAAGGCTTAAATTTATTTGGCAGCCAACAGCAAAAAGAAGAAGAGGTCAAAGGTGATATATTTTCTTGTTTTTTTAAGTATATTCTTTATTATCATAAAAGCAAGTAAGATATAACAATTATAAACTTATTAAGTTAGGTTAAGTAAGGTAATGAAAAATAATAATAAAAATTCTTCATGAGGTGTGCTTGAGAGCAGCTTGTAAGTTATGTCATTCAATACAATAAAATAAGTTATACATTCACTGAGTGATTTACAACTAGTGTGATAGGATTATTAGTTAGACATGGGTGAAACAATAAAATAGGTATAAATCCATCTTTACTGTTATAAACCTGAAGCTATTTAAGGTAAAGTGTAGTTTCTTGTTACAATTTGTAGTAATTGTATAGAGAAAAACAGGGGTAAGTTAGATTTGGTATTTTTATGATGGTTACAAGGTCAGTCAAATTGAAGGATTGTGTATAGAGTTAAGGTATATAAAATAACAGATACAAAATTATTTTACTGATAAATATGTTTTATATTTATTTAGAATATTTTAGAGACTACTCAAATTAAATATGACAATTTTCAAAGGAAGAAATTATTTCTAATCTTAACAAGAAAATCACTTTACACTTGAGACAGTCAAAACTTTGACTGAATATATATATATGTATGGACAAATGTTCAGTAAAAATACATCATTAAAATATCTGATTTTCTTTGTTCTAAAGACTTGTAATATTTGAACATCTGGGTTCATAAGCCCAAATTGACCTTTATATTTTCCATACTATAACTTCTAATATATTTTGTGTATCTTCATGAAATTTTGTAAGCTTTCAGTAATCATTAAACAAAAAATCAGAATTTTTAATGAAATATTTTCACCAAAAAGTTCTCTATGAATTCATGGAGTCAGTGTTGACTGAGTTCAAAATTATTTGTATGTTAAGATTAAAAATACTTTTCTTCATTTGAAAAATCTGAAATTTCTTTTGTGAAATCTAAATAAACTTGAAACGTTTTTTTCAGTAAAATTTTATATTTTATTTGTTATTTTCTCTATCTGAACACAAAACTAGTCAATTTGACTGACCTTGTAACCACCAAAGAATAAATTGAAATAAACTTAAATTACCCTTTTCTTTTTTCATAGAATGAATTGAAATTGTAACATGAAACTGCATACGTATATTCTAAATAGCTTTAAACTCATAACATTATACATTTTTTATACTTAAATTTAATTGTTTTATTGCTCTTTGAACCGTGTTGAATTAATATTCCCACCACACAAGTTGTCAATCACTTGGCGAACATATAGCTCACACTAACCTATCAAATTACATAATGCATGGTCTACTCGTGAACATACCACATGAAAAAATATTATTACTATTATCTATTTTACCTAATCTAACCTCATTCAAAATAAATATATTGTGATTTTTACATTTTAGTAGCTTTTACAATAATAAATAAAGAATACACATGGAACACAAGAAATAAATTACTTACCTGGGTCTTAATTTATTTTCTTTGCTGTTGATGACACTTAATCCTACTTTTTTATAGTAATGGTACTTCTGCACTAAATAATGTTTTATTTAATTAATAAAGCACTAAAGAACATAGTATAATAGCATGCAAAATCAGACAATTTCCCATAACTATCACAGTTTTTCAGGCTTTCTAACAACGTAACAAAAGCCTTTAAAAATGCAGCTAAGGTTGTCAAGATGTTTCCTGTGGGAATAAAGTTTAAACTGAAAGAGAAACAGACAATTCTCTGTAGGTAGGATGAGGATCATACCATCAGTAAGTCAACTACAATACAAAAACCAGCCACCAGTAACCAACATCCATGTGGGGGTAGGAAAGAGGATCATACCAGTGGTAAGTCAACTTCAATCTAAAACCCAGCTGTCTGGTAGGGGTAGGAAAAAGGATCATGTGATCTTTACCTCAAGTCCAGCAGAATGGAGGGATTCCTGAACCTACTGCTCCATGAACGGGACCCGTGATAGTAATGTGGTAAATTAATTGACATCCGGACTATCGGCATAAGAAAGAGGTCTTGGTAATGGAAACTAACTCACTCAAAACCATCTGACAAGAATAACCCCCAGTGCAATAACATCCTCATATATGAAAACACCGAGGGATAGCTTACGAGGAAGATCTGTATTAATCTACACGTCCAACCACCATAACCCACAACAGAGTGGAGGGAACAAAAGTTGATTGGTTCAGCTCTGAATACAAAATCCAGCCACTGGGAACCAATATTCACGTGGGGGTAGGATGAGGGATCCTAATCAAAGAAGTGAACTGTATTTTGACAGCTCACTTCAAAGACACAATATCCTCTTGGATAAACCCGAATAGAGATGGAGCATCGAATTGGAGGTCATCTCGTCATTTACACTAGCAGAACACCATCACACTACTCTCAACTGAATGGTTGTAACATTATTTGTATTGTACATCAATATCACATTCAGGATGATACCTCCATGATCCACTACCCCAGTGAATTGGAACTGGACAGTGGTAAGGACTCCCATACTCCATTGGAAAAAAAAAAGGAGGGAGAAAATGTGGTGGAGAGTCGGGAGGAATGTCAACACTGGAGACAGTGCAACAGTTGACCATGAAAACTCTATTTTGAAAAGCATACCATACCTGATTTATTCAATCAAAGGCATGGCAGGGATGGGCAGCTATTCCCTTCTGCTCTACCCATGAAGTCCATGGGTGAGTACGGTCCAGAATGGGCATATTAATGAAGCAAATATATGGCAAGGAAAACCTACAAGCGATCTTGTGAAACACACCATCTCAACAGTGAGCATATTATGGCCATAGAAGTTAGAAATATGCAGTCAACATGACAGTGCAGATTTGACTATTTGAAGCATACCTGGTCAGGCACCACTCAGCATAGAGTGGGATCCAGACCGTAAAAAAAGAAAGAAAGAAAAGGGAAAAGCCCCTGATAAAAGAGGAAATATATATATATAAAAGATAACTTACCCAGCCACTGTCTCACCCAAGTCTGAAGAAGGGCTATAGGTGGAAGACTATAACTGAAATATGAGGACACGGCGATCCTTGCAGATGGTGAGATATGAACATATGTGGGGTAGTCCACATGCCTGATTGACAAATTTCATCCAAGAGACAACGAAGACGAGATGCCAGGGGAAAGGTAAGGTGTCTGATCTGATGCGAAGACACCTGGAACAAATTATGAGATGAAGCAGATAAGGAAGAATAAGCCCTTCAATTTAAAAGCCGAACCTAATTGGTCAGGGTGGAAGCAGAAAGAACAGAGGATGTTTGCCAAGGAATGAATAGGTAGGAACGGACACCACGAAAGGAAGTCGTGCTGGCAACATAACAATGAAGAGTATAAATGGGACATTGTAGCCTATCTGAATCTGACCAAGGATCAAGGCGGGAAATAGAAGGAAGTGAAATTGGAGAGAAGGAGGTTTTACTCTCCCAAGCCGCCCACGTTTTGGGAAGGAAAGATCAATCCAGATAAAGGAGAGCATGTGAAACATCGATGGCAAATAAGTCCGACCAATGATGTTCACAAGCTAGTAGGAGAAGGAAATAAGTCTTAAGGGATAAGTGAAAAATCGAGCACGAGGACAGAGATTCAAACAGAGGCTGTGAAGAAACACATTAACATCCAAATCCATAAGGACTGCATGCCAAGGTGGACAACTAATCCAGAAGGAACACAACAATAGGGAAAGGGTAGGAGAAGTAAAAACTTTATGATACCTAGAAAAACAAAATGTGTGGGATAAGGCAGCACGATAACTCCTGATCAAACAGCCAAGTGAGGAAATCCATAATATGCAGAACAGTGAGTTGAGCAGGGGAAAACCCTTGACCCAAAGACCAATGATGGAAAATGTTCCACTTACACTGATAAACATTCCTAGAGGAAGGGTGAATGGAACAAGCTAAAAAAAAGCAACCCACTGGGACAAACTGGATCTCCTCGCCTGGACCAGATAAAAACCAGGAGTGAAGATGGAAGATATGAAGAGTTGGATGAAACCAGGTAATGTACTGTATCAGAATTTCATTCTTCTTGGAGGGGTGGTAAATAAAGTAGAGAAGAGAGGATACCTAGAGAACAAATGTCAAAACTCTCACACTAGGGCAAATCAAGGATTTGTTTTTAATATTGCCTTCTGCAATTAAGTACTTAAAACTTGTATAAAATTAAAATTTGCATCATTAGCTACATTTTTATGCTGTATTTATTTGTATACCATGATAAGAAAGTAGCTTAATTAAATTTTGAATGTAACTCACTAAAACCTCTCGACTTGAACAGAAAAAGATGCCTGTAGAGAAAGTGTTAATGAAAAAATCTGATTTTTGTATACAAAAGACTTGTAATGTTTACTGAAAGCTTGCTAAACCTCCTGAAGATACAAAAATGTATTAAAATTTACAGTTTGGAAAAGATTATGGTTACTTTAGTATTACAAGGTCAGTCACTCCAACCAAACCTATATAGCTAGTGTCAAAGAAAAGTAAAGAGTTTTAGATGTTTGTACTTACCAGATGTTCTTTCTAAACCAGATTCAATATCTATTTGAAATTCAGTTTCTGTTTTCACATTCATAAGATTACAGTGTGAACTACCCTGATCCTCATCATCACTGTAACTAAACTTTGAAATAACATCATCATGTAGTAGATCACCAGGCTTCTCCATTTTCACTCGAACAGATAGGTTCTAAAATGAAACAACATAATGAAAAAGCTAACAGAAATAAAAAAAAATCCTATTATCATTACAGTTCGCTACCTTAAAACATGATGATATAATTAACCCATTTGCCCCGGGTATCCTTTACTGTGCATGACACAAGGTTTTAGTGTCTTACATTTAAAATTTTATTAGAATAGCATAAAATCTCAGCTAATAATCCATATTTTAATAGTATACAAGTTTTAAGTTCTTAATTCTACAAGGCAATATTTAAAACAATCCTGAATTTCCACTACTGTGACCCACGTGACACATTTTGTCTTGGCATGTCATCATCTCTGTTTTATCCAATACCCCTAAAAAATGTAAGAAATTAAATGTAAAATACTCTCTATAAAATCGTTATTGCTCAAAGAAACCATAATTTTTATAGCCTTCAATTTGTTTGGTTACAGAGCTATCAAATAGAAAATCAGACCCCTCCTGCCACACCCACCTGTCACATCATGTCTTTCACAATTTGTTGATAGTTGTCTCTTGCGTTTCATTATATATTACCTATAAC
>NW_013666667.1:55725-68099 GCF_000517525.1 Limulus polyphemus | reverse complement strand
AATTTCACCCACAATACAAGATTCGTTCTCATGGGAAAGTTAATAACTAGCTTGGACGAATTTGTAACGGCTCTTGTTGCACAGTTAGAAAGCCAGGAAATGTTTGAGAGGTAAGTGAATTTGTCTACCTTTTGCATGTTATTAGTCTTTATTCTTTGGTGCATAATTTAATCAAATAAAAATATTAGGTGCAATACTATCTATAGTATAAAGAATTAAGCTTAACTCTCTTTGAAAACCCTAGAGCAAGAAAAAATAAGATTGAGTAAGTATTTTTTTCATATTTATTCTTTATTTATTATTATAAAAGTAACTAAAATATAAAAATACAGATCTTTTTAAGTAATTTAAGACTAGATTAGGTAAAATAAGTAATAATAATAATATAATTAAAATGGTTCACGAGGCACGCATGCAAGCAGCTCGTGGGTAATGTAATTCGATATCATAACTTGAGCTGCACGTTTCCCTAGTGATTTACAACTTATAATGGTGCGGATAGTAGTTAGACATGGTTCAATAAAACAATAAAATTTAATTATAAATAGATGTATACTGTTATGAACTTAGAGCTACTTAGGATAAACAAATGTAGTTTCATGTTACATTCTAGAAAGAAAAAAAGAGTACTTTATATAGATATCCTACCAAAAACATTGGATATTTAAGAGTGAGAAAAAAATATGTAAAAAAAGTACAAAAGCAAATACATCACAAAAAAGTCTTCATTTTTTTTTTATCAAATCAGGTTGAAAAAACTATAACCAGTAGAAATCCTAAAACACGATCAATCAGGACAGTGTCAACAATGTCACCCTATCAAAGGCAAACTTTGAGATAAAATATGTCTAAGATGGTGCTTTTGCTGGTATTCTTACAGTTAGAATGAAAGCAGAGTGTGGGCAATTGTTAACTGAGTGTCATAAAGGCCATATAATGGCAAATCAGTCCCTGTAAAAGAAATCAATGAGTAATGAAATTGGCCAATGTGCAGCCTTTTCAAGAGAACTTCCTCCTTCCAATTCCTATGAAAACTAGATGGCCAAACAGCCAGAGAAGTCTTTATCTGGACAAGCTTCTTGTGATTTTGCTCACTCTAAATTAACTACCAGCTAGTGTGAAGCCTTGCTTTAATGACAGTCCTGAAGTCAACATAAGGGACAGATAAGGCTGTGACATTGCAAGATCAGATGACTTTATTGAGGTGTCAGCAAGTTCATTCCGGGATATTAAGGCCAATGATAAGAATAGAGATTATCTATTTGCAAAAAATATAAAACTATACTGAGGTATAAAAACACAATGTCAGGTAGGATGCTGTGGTAAAGACTGAAGCTTTGCAGTATACTGTAAAGAAAGTTGCAAACATCTGATGTAAAGTGGAAGCTCATAGGACTCAGTGTAAAAACTCTGGACCAGAAAAATGCAAAAAGCCCTCATGTAGAATGAAACTACTGATGATTTATAAGGTCCAACAACTTGAAGGCATAGTCCTCGGCTGAACCACAGACCAGAGATTCATAGTCCAGCTTTGATCAAATGATTGGTGTAATTAGGGCTTTAGGCCAAACCAATCAGTCATATACTTACATAAGATAGATGCTATAATGACAGATAGAATGAGACCTTACCAATATTCCAAGGCAAATCCAATTTTCATCTGTCTGGACATATTTACCATGAATTGTTTGATAAATATTAAAAATGGGCGTCCTGTACTCTACACTTCCAGGTAACACTAGCCCTACATCTTAAATTAAGGGGCAAACCAGTCTCTTACTGGAGGGAAGGCACCACCTTACAAAGTAAACTATCTGTATGAACTTCCACAGCTGCGTGAGACTGTTGAAGATAGGATGTGCTTCACTATAAGAACAGAAGGGAGGGGGATAATTCTGATACATGTGTGTGTGCGTAGACCACTGTAATGAGGCACAATCACTGAAACTGGACGAGGTATACTCTTCACCTAACTGAGGAATATGTAAGATATAAGGGCAGAAAATGAGATGAGCACATTCAAGTGGGAGAGAATGTGGCAGGAAAGTGATCCTAACCATAGAAATATATTGTAACTCAATCCCACAATGAGAAAGATGGGTAAACAAAAAATGTGCCCCTAGGTGTAGAGTAGCTAGGGTGCAGTGGACTACTAGGGAAGTCAACTACATCCAAAACATGCCTGTGAGGTACCATTATCCACATGAAGGAAGGATGAGGATGATACTATCCTCATCTCAAACCCAAGAACTGGGGGATTGAGAACCACTCCAATTCCTGGGTATAAAACGAGGATTAGTACTGATCTATTGATCTGGGAACTTGACATAAGGTATCAAAAGGATGTTTATTGCATGCAATCAATCCCCAAACTGTGAAATAGGCCAGGGCCATCCAAATGGCAATAACATTCTGATAAAAGACACAATGAGGGATAACCTAGGACAGGAATGGAACAATCTCATGTACCACCGCTGTGACCCACAACAGAGATGGAGGAAATCAAGGTAGGATATAGACAACCTGAAACCTGTGAGGATGTATGTTGAACAGTTCACCCTAGATCAAAAACATGCCTGCTGGGTATTGACATTCATGAGATGGTAGTAAGAGGGCTTCCAATTGAAGGAGTGAACTGCCTTCTGATGTCTCACTCCGTTGTCATTGGTTATTTGCAAATAGGAAGATATCACATCATCTATACCTGCAGAACACCAGTGCCCCAATCTGTTACTGAATCATTGTGTGGAACTCATTCAGCAGGGTGCCTCCATGGTCAACCACCCTAGTGGCTTGAAACTGGAAAGTGGCAAGGACCCCCATACTCCACTCAAAGAAACGAGGGTGACAATGTGGTGGAGAGTCCGGAGAAATGTCATCACCTTAGACAGTGCAATGGGCGACTACGAAACCTTATTTCGAAAAGCAGACCATACCAAGTTATTAACTCCAGGCATGGCAGGGATGGGCAGCAATCCCCTTCTGCTTTACCCATGCAGTCGATGGGTGGTATGGTCTGGGATGGGCATGTTTATGAAGCAAAATATCACAAAATCATGCACTTACAAGCAATCTTGTGAAACACTCCATCTCAACAGTAAGTGTGTGAAGCCATGTAAGATAAAGTGCGAGTCAAAATGACTGGACAGTACAGATTTCGAGTTAAAGAATACCTGGTCAGGCACCACTCACCACAGAGCACGATCCATGGGATAAAGAAATAGAGAAAGCCTCTGAAAAGAAAGTATAAATAAAAACTTACCAGTTAGAGTCGCAATGAAGTCTGAAGAATGGAAACAGGTGGTAGACAAAACCCCGAGGAAGAGTAAACCATGATATGAAAGAGATAGTGGGAGATGAACGTACTAGGTGTGGTCCATATGCCAGACTGCAGAATCTCCTCCACTGGACGATGAAGATGAGAAAAAAAGCAAAAAATGAGGTGTCAGATCTGATGGGAGGACACCTGGAACAAAGAGCCAGGTGAAAAATTCTGCCACACAAGCCACAGTAGGCCGGTCAGCGGGAAACCCCTAGTAGTAGACCAATGACAGAATACCTTCCACTTGTGTTGGTACACCTCTATGGAAGATGGATGGATGAAACCAGCTAACAAGGAAGTGACTCGACATATGAAACTGGATCTTCTTGCCAATGACTGGAAAAAAGCCTGGCGTGAAGATGCAGGACATATGACTGAAGTAGACTAAGAAGGTAGGGAGAAAGTGGAAGAGGAGCAGTTGCTGTAATTGTGGAAACCAAGGCTGAGCTGGCCAATAAGAAGCAATCAGGAGGACCAACAAGGATTGGAATTGATGAGAGAAATCACCCATTGAAGTAATCGGATGGGTGGGTACACATAAAGATACTTGTGTATCCAATCCTGGCTGAAGGCATCAACTACCAGAGCCTGGGGATGAGATACAGGTGACCAAAAGAGAGGTAACTAGTTGATGAGGCCAACAACAAAGGCATCCACGTGGGGAGAATCCCGCCGATGGCAGAGATCTCTGAAAATGAGGGAATCTAATGACCGCTCTATGGGAAATATCTGGTCGGGGCATGAAAGACGATCCATGACCAGATTAAAAGCACCTGCCACACGACACACAATAAGATGAATGTGATGTGCATGGGCCCAGTATAAGAGATCCAGTGTCCAAAAACAGAGATCTCTGGACCTAGTTCCCCCTTGATGGTTGGTATGTGCCACCACCATAGAACTGTCTGAATGAACCATAACCATACAATGTTGGGCAAAAAAAGGAAATGATACAATGCCCAACGTACCGTTAGAAATTTAAGAACATTGATATGCAAAGCACTTTTTTTCCACAGACCAATGGCCTCAAGCATCCTGGTGATTGACCAATTCCCACAATCCTTGAAGTGTTTGTGAAAAGACGTAGATCCGGATGCAGCGGAGGAAGCAGCATGCCTACCAACTTATGGGCTTTGTTCAACCACCAAAGCAGATTGTCTTGCAGGGAAAAAGGAATGGTAATGGGGATGGAAAGAGGATCCTGAGCAAGGTTCCATCAATTGTGAAGCGCCCACTGAAGGTATCACATATGAGTATGACCGAGGGGGGACTAGTGATGTCATTGATGACCACATCCCCAAGAGTGATAGAACCTCAAGAGCAGTAAGTAGCTGAGCTGAGAGGGCATGGCAAACCAACAGTTCCATTGAACAAAGTCATAAAGGAGATCGCTGGGCCCGACTGACATGAGTGTTGAAAAGACCCCCAAATGGACAATATATTGAGTGCGTCTGAGGAAGGACTTTTCCAGTTTGATCAACCAGCCCATCTGAGCCACCACATAAAAAAGCTGCCAAGTATGATTGACAGATTCCTGTTTGAAATGATCCAGTTGTTCATGTAATAATGAAATCGCAGCCCCAGAGCAAGAAGATGTCGATCAAAAGCTCAAACTACTCTGCAAAATACGTAAGGTGCTGAGGCAAGTCTGAAAAACACCCCAAGATTGGCAAACAGAAGATAAGGATGAGACAGAGGTGATATCAGTATATGGTGATAAGCGTTGGAGATATCCATTATGATCATCCACAAACCCAGAGAAAATGGCCATCTTAAGGTGAGAAAAGACACCTGGTGAACCAGGGTAGTGAAACAAAGAGATTGGGGCAAGATAAATCGATTACTGACCACCAATCCCCAGTTTTTTTGGATGGGAAGGATGGGGAACAGGTTCGATGGCCCTCTGCAAGAGCAATTCCCAAACTGCTTCTGACAGACATTGGCTGGTCACAGGAGGTGGGGAAAGAAACTGGTCAACGAATCCTTCTGACAGAACCTGAAGAACCCATTGATTGCCAATGAAGGAACACCAGCTGGTTGTGACGTGGTGTGAGTCATCAAGAAAAGTGTCAAGAAGAAGTACCCCGAGTAGAAGAGGCAGGTAAGGGCTGGGAAGGGGAAGGATGGGAAATGACAATTGGAGGCATATGAGGCTCTGACTGAGACAAATGGGCTACGATAATCATAAGGGTAGATTGTTGTTGAACTGATGTCACCCAAAGATCTAGAGTTTCTGGGACCATTATCAAAAATGTAATGCCTCAGAAATTGGGCCATACATAAATCCCTAAAATATGTCGAGTGTAAATGCACCCAAGCCAATACAGCATGATGACCTATAAGGTAAGGTCCCAACAACAAAGAAACCACGTATGTAATGCCAGAGACAAAGATGACATGCGGGCTAAAGTGGAGGAGAGAGGGGCAAAGGTATCTCCAGAAAACCCCAAAGGAGGTGCATGGAAGATACCCTAATAGATTTGTAAGGGTAAGACGCAACAAGAATATTGAGCATGGGTAAGACTGACAAATGATTCAGGAGCTGCCCCCAAGTATGCAATAAGGAACTTAGCAACTGCTGGTCAAAAATTGGATAGTCAACACAATGGTAGGAAACTGCGAACTGATCTGAAGTCCTGGGAGGGTGTAGCATGCTAATACCCTTGCTTAACTGTGAGGCAACGTGATCAGCATGAACCTGAATATCAGGTGAGGGAGGAAAAACCAAAAAGGGTTGGGAAGATTGTTCATGTAGTAAGTAAAGATGAGGTGCATAAGAAATAAGGGAAAGGGCTAAAACGTCACAACCCTGATATACAAAATCAATAAATACTGCATTAGGCCTAGTAGACTCATCGGGTTGGAAATAAGAGGGAACGGCAAAATCTGGAAGTGGAAAAGACAATTGAAGTCCTCATCAGCCTGCACAAGATTAGCCCATTCTGAAGGAGCCTGGGTGATGTCTGGGCACCCATGTAACATTCATTCACCCGGCATATAAAAGCAAATAAATCCATCATCGGGTCACCCACACATGAGGCCTGAGAAAAAACGCTGGTTGCTGGTGTAACCCTCGAAGTGGTAACGTTAACTTCAAAATTCATTGCACTGACAAATACTAATAGAAGAAACAGGCTGAATGAAAGCAAATTAATTTAAAAAACAACCACTTTGTGAGGAAACAAAGTCGAACGTGTAGCATTAAACCAATAAAATAGTACGTCTGAACAAAAGCGCTGCCAAATGAGAAGTGACAGTTCAGTACATGAGTGTAGAGGAAGTCACATGAGCATGTCATGCTCCTATTGATGAGGAAGTGATGCATGATGATTTGCATGAAAGACATGTTGGAATCTTGCAATTCCAATAGGGGGAAGCAGAAGGCTGAGGCATGTGTACAGAAAAAGTTTGCATATAGAGGGCAGCACTGAATGAGAATAGCTAATCTTGTAAGAGGATGCAAGTACCGTATTGGAATAAACATATTATTTCATGATATCTTCAACAAATTTCTGTATAAAGTTAATTACTGTAAAAGCAGGACTAATAAAATAATAAAAAATATGACTAGTTTTAGCTATAGGCCTACATCATGTGTTAGTTAGTTGAATACTTATTTCATTGATGGAAATAAAATTATTTTTCAAAACACATACAAAATTGAATATATGATATTTGATGAACAAACTTCATGTTCATAGAAAATTAAAAAATGTCAAAGCTTGCTATATGGAGTAGTTGTGTTAAAACTTTCCAAACATGCATGTTTCAAATTATGTTACACGTTATCATTATCAGAACAGGGATGGATACAAAATGTTCAAAGTGTTGGAGCCCAACTACACATCTACCAGTACTAGCTATAAAAGTATTTTACTTTCATTGTTTACTTTACATAAACTATACACTACTAATAACTTATGCAATAAAATTCATCAGTACAAACAACTAGAACAGTCATTATGAGTAACTTAGTTATATGTTTATTCCTAGTCACATGATTGCCCAGCTCTAGTAAATACATGCTATGGAGACAAATAATACTCTCATCAAACAAATATAGTAGAAAAACTGTAGCTACACCAAGTAAGTTCGATATCAGCCAGCTGATTAGCCAAAACCTTGTGTCTGCAACAGTCTGAAGTAATAGTGATGCTCCACCATAAGTCATTGTTCAGGTAAACTGTAAGATTGTTTTGTATTTTTATAAGACAATCCTTTATCATGGTAGCTAAGTTAAAATGTAGATAAAGTTTTGTTGCAAGAAAGTTTTGTGTAGTGGTAAACAAAAATTCACAATTTACTAATTAATCAAAGCCAAGTACTAAATCAATGTATATTTGTTCTTAAATGGATTGGTAATTTTCTGTATTTGTGTTATTAATGCAGTAAACAACATTATGTTTTTGTTTATGTGATATCTGCCTTTGTCTGCTTGTTTCTCAATATCTCAAGTAACTTTGATTTAGCCAAAGTTGGCACACTTCAGTGAAGAACAAAAACATATATAATGTAGTTTATTTGTGAAAACAAAAATTCGCTATTAATTTACAAACCAGTCCATTGAAAAATAATTAACTGTATTGGAATGGTCATGTTCTTCAAACCATTAATTTTTTTAAATTTATTATTGATGAAGAAGGGACTAACATCAAATTAATTATATTTTTTGATAGAAATTAGTCTGAAGAGGAAATGCAATTAAAAACTTTACTAAATAAAACAATATAACTTATAAGATTATTACACATTCAAATTATGAGCAACATTATAGATGTTTTGACATAGCATTTTAACATTATGTAGAGCATTATAGATAATTTAATAAAGAATTCTACTCATTTATATTCTCTACATTATAATTCATTTGGTACAAAATTCTACAATTTTAAACATTCACATTACAAACAACATTACAGCTGTTTTGCCACATAATTCTACAGATTCACATTATGTACATTATGGCTGATTTGACAGAGAAATCTATAATGTACATTACATCCATTGAACTAAACCTTCAAGTCAAAATAAAACACTTATCATTAAAATTTTCAAGCCTTCCATTAAACTCCTTTAAAAATATGGCATAGACCACATTTGAAAGCAACCTATTTTAAATTCAATAAGAAAAAAAAGAGCTGTCTTAGCTGAAAATGACACTTACCCTGCTAAAATTTTGTCTCCTAGTCCTACCACTCTGATAATTATATACAAAAAGAAAAGATGCATCAAGCCTATCAATTCCCTTAACACTATTTATCACTTCAATCAGATCCCCTATAACTCATATTTTCAAGAGAAAACAGTTTGAGAGATCTTAACCTGTTCTTCTTTAACAACCCTTTCACCTCAGGGATCATCCTAGTGTCCCTTTAGTGAAAATTTTCAATTAACCTTGTAGCTATCTAGTGAACCTTTTTCTACAATTCAATGTCCTTCCTAGGTAAGATACCAAAGACTGAGTACAATACTCTAAATGTGGCCTAACCAGTGATCTGTACAATGAAATTATAGCATCTTTATACTTGTACTCAATATTTCTGGAAACACAGTCTGTCACTAGCAGTATTACACTGTTTAAGAGACTGATCATCCAGAATGCCAAGATCTTCTTCTTTTATAATACTGTTAAGGTTATTCCCATCACAATACTCATAATTCAAATTATGATATCCCATATACATGACCTACCATTTATTATAACTAAAAGCCATCTGCTATTTATTTGCCAAACTCACCAATAAATCATTCTTTTGTAAATCAGTAGCATCCTCCTCACAGTCAGTAGTACCTAAAAACTTAATATATTCAGCTAACAGAAATAATTTATTGACCATTCCTTCATTTATGTCACCAATGTAAAGCAAAAGTTCTAACACTGTGTTCTGAGGTACCTCACTTGTGACATTAATCTAGGTTGACTCAACCCCATACATAATAACCCTTTGATTTCTTCCATCAAACCACATTTCTTATATAAAAAGGCCAACTTACTCCCCTTATCTACAGAGATAATGTTTAAAGAAATGTTTTCTCCAATTCTAGATACATAAATCCACAACAATAATCTCATGTATATAAACAGTAACCTCTTCAAACAAAGTCAAAAGATTGGTAAGGCAAGATTTCCCAAAGTGGAAGCATGTTCACTATCCAACTAAGTTTTATACTCTGTTAAATGACTTTTTCAAAGCATCTTTTATCAGGTTTCAAAAACGTTTCTCATCACTAATGTAAATAAGACAAATAGGCTTATATTTACTGGTACAAAAGAAGAGTAACATTAACTACTTTTGAATCTTCTGACACCTGCTCACTATTCAAGAGCTTACAAAAATATGATGGTTGATTAAACACAGAAATCTTTAACCCAAAATTCTATACATTCTCATTATGTAACATATGAAATGAAAAGTAACGAAAAAGTTACAAAGCAAGTGTAATTACTTCATGAAACCATTCCTTAGTTGATTACCAAACACAACAAATTGCCCAGCTATAACAAGAACCATCTACAGATCAGCAACCATGAATCCATGAACACAAAGTTAAGTGACAAAAGTCATCCACATGGTTCAGGCAACAGTACATAACATAAAAAAGATCTCTGCTGCAACAGCAACAAAACTCATGAACACAAACTGCTTTCCTAACATATCCATTCAACTGTTGCATACCATTAGGAACAGAAGAATGAAACAAGTATTCATGCTACTTCATTCAAAGACTATTAGTCAAATCACCAGATGCAGTGTCTACAGAGTTTGTGTGACTGAACTGCTGAAATGGGTGCTGGTAAATCATCATCACTGTGGTAAACTGGATGGATTATGGAAAGAATGTAGGATCTTGTTTTATACAGCCAATGAGGTTTTCATAAGTAGAAAGAGTATAGTAAGTTGTATGGAAATACCTGTGGACTTGCAATATTACTGCAGCAAGAAGAGCTGTACCAAATTTATTCACAATAATGTGGCAAACTTCTAGTCGCTTTCTTCAGCTTGTTACTACAAACATATCATTACTAATAAGACTCCACACAAACAAAAAGACACAATTACAGCTACATATTCTGTTTAATAACACAACTGTAAAAGATTTAATCTACAAATTACCTCACTTTTTTCTGATGCTCCATCAAACTTTTCCTGGTGGTCTTCTTTTGTTATACCAAACTTAAACACAGTATGTAGAGAACTTTCTTCCAAGGAATCACCTTCTCCTGTAGCTACAAGAACAAATAATAAATGTTTGTTTATAACAAACTCAGTATAACGTATACTAAATTATAATCAAAGTCCATATGACGTACACTATCCTACCAAAAGTCATGGGACGCAGGTAGTATGAATAAAACATGTCTTTATTCCAAGAAATTAAGAGCATTTTCACCAGACTTTGGCCATAATGATTGCTTCAGTGTGACTTGGAAGACTGTCTATTAATTTCTGGTAGAAAGTTGGTGGTATTGTGCTCCACTCCTCCTTTGAAGCATTAGTAAGCTCCACTACTGAAGAGGGCCATCTTGGCTTTGTCCTAATTCTGCATTCCAGTTCATCACAAAGATGTTCTATTGGGTTGAGGTCGAGGCTCTGTGCTGGCCACTGCAATGTTCCAATGTTATTCTTTTCAAACTATGCGTTCACAATCCTTGCTTCATGATATGGAGTGTTATCATGTTGGAAGGTGTATGGGCCGGTACCATAAAATTGCCACAATGTATGACATACAGAATCCATGCACTGCAACCAGTGAACATAGTTCATACCACGAGAAGTACCCCCAGACTATGATACAGCCATTTCCAAACTCCACTGTTGGGACAACACATTCAGATAATAAGCGTTTTCCAGGCATCCTTCATACCCAAACACATCAGACTAGAAGAACATGTAGTGTGACTCATTGCTCCACAGGACCAATTTCCTTTGATCCATGGTCCAGGTTCGGTGTGTCTTGCCCCATGCCAATCGACGGTGTGCATTTGTTTTTGTTATCAATGGCATGTGGGCTGCAGCTCTTATGTGAAAAATCATGGCAAGCAGCTACCAAAGTGTTGTGGAAACACTTATAGGATTGCCTGTGGCTGCTTGCATCTTCAAACACAGATTCTTTAGGGTCTGATGGTGAGATGAGGTAATTAGCCAAAACATTGTAAAATTGTCATAAAAGTAGCCTTTCCTGTAATACAAGTGATTTGGATAGAGTTGGTGAGACAGCAAGTGTAACAGTAGAAAGTGTTTTGTACTATATTGGTAATTCTCCAATTTCAAATATAGGGGCAATTCATGTAACCACTCATTTTGTAGCTTTTAAAATGCACTTATCAAAAATGTTCTTAGATGTAGTTATTAATTGCATATATATATATTTTCTTTTCCTTATGTAAGACCGTGTACAAGAAATGTTATTAAACTGCCCTCAAATCTCTTAAAAACATATTCCTTATGGAAAGAAAAAGGTAGCTACAAGTAAAAATCCAGGTTGGCTGACAAAGAGTATAAGAGACAAAATTAAAGAAAAGGATCATAAATTTAAGAAATTTAATTGACTGGTATGGCAGGAGATTTAGAAGATCAAGAAAGTTTGTGAAACAGGAAATTAGGACACCAAAAAGGATGTATAAATAAGGTTGGCTGAAAATGTAAAAATTTACAGTAAGGGTTTCTTTAAATACATTAAGGGTAAACAAAATGTTAGGATGGAGGTAGGACCCTTTAGGGATGATAAAGGAAGACTTGTATCTGATGATTATGAGATGGCTGGGTTATTAAATTTTGTTTTTTGGGGGGTTTACTAATCAAAATTTAAGCAGTATTACATAGCTTGAACAGTTGTTAGATGGAAACAAGATTGAACTATATGACTGCATTAACTCTGAGCTGGTAAAGAAAAAATTGGGAAGTTTAATGAATGATAAGGCTCCTGAGCCAGATAATACTTCCCCAAGGGTTTTGAAGGAGGTTGAAGATTGGATATGTGAGCCACTTATTACTAATATTTTTTGTCAATCCTTGAAAAGTGGACAGGTACCAGAGGATCAGAAGTTAGC
>NW_013666667.1:50179-54887 GCF_000517525.1 Limulus polyphemus | reverse complement strand
CAGAGCTACAGTGTCAGGAATCATGGAAAGGGGACACATGATGGGATTGGTAGAGTGCTCTAAAGAACAAGAAGGACAATGAAAATTATGAGGTCCAAGTTGAAAAGTTACAGGAAAAGACAAACACTGAAATATCAACCATGAGCAAGAAGGAGATTATCTATATGAATAAGATGATACCAAGAAATATACCTGATTTTAAAGGGAAAAGGAAGGCTTATCAGACTTTATGGAGTAAAGAAGCTACAAGAATGTTGAACTATATATATGGCTCAGTTGTTTCCACAGCAGACCTAAAACCATATGTAGCAATTAACAGATTGAACACCTTCATACACTGCACAACTCCTGTGGTAAATAGCCTTTTTGTGCATCATCTCTCCAAAAATGATGCTGATTTAAACTATAATTAGACTAAACTTAAAGTGTTACAATTAAAATGCTATTGTCTTCTTCTACCAAGAAAGTGAAATATGAGAATGTCTATGGAATAGACTTGGTAGTTGAAGCAAACCCAGCAGTGAAAAGTAAAAATTAAATAATTTCTTTGGCTTTTCCTACTTCTACCCTACTGGACCCAAAAAGAGAAACTTTCAGTACAGCTAAGTCACAAAGAAAGTGGGTATGTGGAGAATTGTAGGTAAGTAGAAGTGATGCAGGTACTCAGGTTTTACCTCATTCATAGGTTATGTTATAGAATAAAATAATGAAAGTTTACTGGATTCATGTTTCTGACAAAGACCAAAATATACAAGGGTATGGAGCCTAATTTTACTAACCGATATAAAATCCTAAAAAATTATGAAATTTCTAATCAGTCATAAAAAATTCGGGCACACTGCTAAATTAAAACAAGTAAAATTCACAATACTTTTATTGGGAAGAAGATAAAAACAATTAAATTATAAATATATACACTTACTACTAGTTATTGTGAAAGTTTCATCTTCTTTTTTCATCAATTTGATGTTCAACAAAGCATCCTGCTCCTCATCAGAAAAGGGTTCAACCTTCATCTTTACTACTTCCATGATTACATAGAAGCTTCACCTTTATATTCTGTAAAAAAAAAAATTAACAGTTGGTCTACAGAGAAATAACTTAAAACTTGAAGTTCCATCTTTAAAAAAAGTTACAAAGACTTCAATACATACTGATCTCAAAATTCACATTATCTTGATAAAGTCAAGTAAAATAATACATGTTTAGCATCCCCACCCACTTCCTTTTTTTTGCAGTAAACCCCCCCCCCCACTTTTTTTGGTGGATTTTTTTCTGATATTTGAATAAAAATGAGATGAATACAGTTGATTCATTTTGCCCTTTTTTATCTGTCATACATTCTGTATCCTGTTGATGGAAAATGAAACAAAGAAGACTTGTTTGATACAGCCCCTTTGAAAACAAGCAACAATCATGAAAAATAATGGTGTTAGCTTTCCTTAAAACAAAAGAAGAGATAATTTAAAAAAAAGACCTCCTCCTCCTTTTTTTTCAAAAAACACACAAGCTAAACGTTTTTTTTTTACTTGGCCTAAATTTTATACTGATTTTGAAACAGTATGTATAGTAAGAGACCAAGAGAACCTTTTATGTAGTTGAAACATGTATGTAATAACTAGGGAATAGGATTTTACTCTACTGACTTGAAATACCTCATATATAAAATTATGCTGAAACACAACAAATCAGGTACTGAAATACCTTTAAGCCATTCAGGAGTTAAATTATTAATAGCTTCATTCTCTAAATTCTATATACTAAATAATTTTAACAAAATATTTGTACTTACAAGTTACATGAATATGTACAGTGGGTTTTCTATTAGATTAAAGTGTAACTCACAATCTAGCTAGAGCACATTGAATTTAACTATGTTTGTATTATGAAACTCATTCAAGTTTCCCCTAGTTGTCACATACACCTAGTAATGTTATGAAAGATTATGTAAATTAAATATTCACATGAAATGTAAACTTGTGGTCTAACCACTAAAATAAAAAACCTTTCTTTGAACTTAGTTCATGAGATGCAATTAAACTTAAAACAAATTATTACTGATAGTTCCTTGATATTGTTAGTGACCTTGAAGTTTTTTTAATTTTGGAATAATGTACTTTTACAGGATTACGATTTATTGTTCTTCTTCCAAATTCCTTTATCAATTCAAATTAATAATATGGATATTTAAGTGGTATTGTTCATTAAGATTTGTTTTAAGTCCTGGCCAGGTATGTATTTATCATTATTATTTTTTGTAAGTGATTAAAACCTATATTCCACATTACTTGAATGTTTTGGATTTCTATTGTTTATTAAATTATTATTTTGTTCAACCCAGGTTGTAAGTGTAACGGTGTTTTGTTTAGTCCGTTACAAATTAAGAGATAAATATTAATTCACAGTTGTACGCTGTAGGACTAATCATCTCTACTAATACTTAATAGTTCTACTACAAGTACTAGTAGGGTTAATTAACATTTTAAATTTAATACACTTATACCTCGAATGTTACCCGTTTGCCAATTGAAAATGAAACACGAAAGCAATATTATCTATGAATTAAAAAAAAAAAGTACACTGACAAAGTTACTTCCACTAAATGAAATAAAACAATAGTAGATTGGTATATTAACGGAATATAGCATTATTATTATTACTTACACTATCTTACTCAACATAAATAATTTGAAAGTAGAATATAACTAGTAGTACTTAAAAGTTAAATGTATAATTTGAATGTTTATCTCGCTTATGGCGACGAGTTATGCTATATGTATGTACATTACTGCCATAGGGATTAGATTTAGATTGCACGGAAGGTGGCAGTACAGTGGCGAAACAATGAAGATTTTTGTTCCAATTAAATAATTTGTATTGGAAAATGTTCTAGTTTATATCAAATATTTAAATCTATTAACAGACAAAAAAAAATTATTAAGCTTATAGTGACTTACGAAATATGTATGATTTTAAAATTTGTTACTATGCATATACGTACGGTGGATTTTCTTCCCATGAATTAAGAGATATATATATTATTACTTTTTCTTTCTTTTTTAAATTTAATACCTCCTGTGTGTATTTATTTTTTATTCATTCTTGATAGTATTTTAGGTTTTACATTTTAAATTTAAAATAACCAGAGATGTTCAGAAATAGATATTTCTCGTCACTACTTCCGGTGTTTTAGAGAGATTAAGCGAATTGTACTTAGCGGAAGAACATGAAAAAATATAATAGAAATAATTAATGAGATGGAATGCCACCGCACATGCCAGTTAACTTTAACTTTTTTTTAGTAAAATATTAAGGTAATGAATGAAACAAAATATCTTAGCTTTATTTATAAGGGAATGGAAGACTATGGAATTGATCAAAAGGCACTTATCATTGAATTTTCGAGCATGACATGGTCTGGTGGTTAAGATGCTCGGCTCTTAATCTGCGGGTTCGAATCCACATCTCACAACATGCTCGCCCTTTCAGCTGTGGGGGCGTTATGGCCAATCCCAGTATTCGTTGGTAAAAGAGTAGCCCAACAATTTGCACGGGGTGGTGTTAACTAGATGCTTTCTCTCTAGGCTATTTCTGCGAAATTAGGGACAGATAGCGCCAATAGCTCCCAAATAGCTTTGCGCGTAATTCAAATCAAACCAATGAATTTTCGATTTTACGTTTGCCAGAATAAGCACTTTCTAATAATTATTATTTCAAATGGTTTTACTGTTATAAACAAACATGGTTTTAAGTAGTGGCAATTCTTGAGTTGAAGAATAATCGCAATAAACCAACTAATGGTTTTACACAGAGGAATAGTAATTTATATCTTCGAGGTATTTCAAAGTCTAAAAACAAAAACGATTTATTTCTATACTAACAATTAGTAATGATAAAGAACAATATATAAACTATTTAAATATTTAAAAAATCATAACTATATATAGAGGACAAAGAAGAAGAAAATATATTGAAATATTTTTTCAAAATCTTGTGATTTTCTTAAAAGCAAACTTGAATAAAATAAAATAATTCTAATTCACTGTTGGGCTAAAATACGGAGACATTCTACTACACTAACTGAATATTTTATGGTATAAGAAAAAATAAAATATGATGCTGCATTTCATATTGTCTCTCGAATAAAAAACGAAAAAGAATTATATGTCCTGGCGAATTATTTCTAAAACAAAAAGTTCTTAACATATAATTCAGTCCATAGGGTGATTTTAATTTAATATGAAGAAATTGATTATCTTTACAATATTTTTGCTATATTTGGTTCAGTATTATAGATTAAATGATAAGTTCTTGTTCCCCGAGATATGTTTACAGTGTTGTTCTGATGCATTAAGTATTATTCGTAAAAAGAATATATCTTGCTCTCCTAGACCTGAAAGTGTTTGTCTAATTGGTTCAGTAGTATTGATTAAATGATAAGTCCTTGTTTACCCAGGTTTGTGTATAGTGTTGCTCTAGTTGGTTTAGCACTATCGTTTCAACAATAACCCCTTCTTTGTCCACATTTATGGACAGTGCTAGTTTAAGTGCCTCAGTATTATTAATTAAAGGATCAATCCTTATCCTTTGAGATCTGTCTAAGTGTTGCTCTAGAGCTTTCTTTATTATCAATAAAACAATCAGTTCTTGTTCACCCAGATGTGTGGACAGTCTTGCTCTAGTCGGTTCAGTATTATGGATTAAAAGG
>NW_013666667.1:48236-49399 GCF_000517525.1 Limulus polyphemus | reverse complement strand
CAACAACAACAACTGTACACCAACAGTAAAGGAAGAATACATATAAACACAACCGTCCAAATAAAAACAAAATCTTTATTTGTACAATTGATACTGCTGGGTCTTTACCAAAACTGGTCAGTTTCAAGATTCGGTATTTAACTTCATGTTACTGGGGCAGAGAGAAAGAGAGCGGATCCTCAACCTCTATACAAGGCATAGACAAGAGTCAGAAAAATAATGATATTGACCATCCTTGGTTTACTTAAGATGATAATGTTTCCCCTTATATGCATATAAAATAAACTTTCAACGTACCCTAACTTGTTAAAGTTTTTGTACAAGTTCTTTAAGTGAGTATAACATCATTCCAGGAAAACAGAAATAGAGTAAGGCAAGAATAAGCCTTTCAAACAATCGTTGTGGTTTGCAACTTTCATCTAAACTACAGACTTAAACGCAAGCTTGTAGTTTTGGTTTACAAGAATGTTACTAATTACAAAAAAGCATTTGCACGAAAGTATATCCAAATCTTCCGTAATAGGAATATATTTTTCATGAAAGAGTGAAATTTGACGATATTTCCAATTGTAATAAAAAAAAGTTTCATAAAATTTAAAAGTTTACACATATAATTTGTTTTATGTTTGATTTTCCTGTTAAAAGGGCAAAACTTTCGAAAGGGAGGTTCGTTGTAGTGACCCAATCTAATAAGAGGAAGACTGTTGATCTCCCGAAATTATTTTTAAAAAGGAAAGTGAAATAATGAGATACCAAATTACCGGAAATGCAGTTAATGTTTTATAAAAATATAGCTATAGGAACAACACAGTGAATGAGTTTTATATAGAACAGTACAGTTAATGTCTTTATATTTATAGATACGTACACAGAGTTAAATGTATATATTTATAGCACTTTTAACTTATTTCTTACGTATCTTTAGACATAGTGTAAATTTTTATGTGGAATAATACACTTAATGTGTTTATACAGGATCAACACAGTTAATGTGTTTAATAATACTGTTGCGTCATCTAGGTCACGTGACTGGTGTGGCGCCACCTATTTTCTAGAACTATCCTGTACCTTGGCGAATGCTCTAGCATTTACTAGATATAGGGTAGTCTGGTATATAAAAGAGAGTGACAACGTGACGTAATAATGTGGTGCGTGTGAGTAGA
>NW_013666667.1:39712-48158 GCF_000517525.1 Limulus polyphemus | reverse complement strand
ACGGAAAAATCAATTAACAAACGGAGACGTAACAATACTAATAAAGAGAAAGAGATACAAATTTCTTCTAAGAAGACAGTTCATACCAAACCACCGATTTCCCTCGTCAAGGAGGGGGAACTTATTTACAATGTATTGGAATGTTACTATATGTGTTAATTCATCCCAAAAGTTGCAATACCTATATTTGTTCGTACTTGAATTTCCATTCATACAATTTTAGTAAGAAACATTATAATAAAGCTTTTGTACATCAGTCACGCTTGTAGACATATTGATATTATTTCACTGACTTTCGTAAACATTAGGAAGAATATTTAGGGACCAGCACTCGCTGTGAAAAAAAAGGGTGTTCCACTGCGAAGAAATCTCGAGAAACCATCTTTCGACGGTCACGTGTCTCTTATAAGAATTCGTGTGTCACGACTTTCAAAAACATAGTACATAATCTAACAACTGTTTTTCTTTTTTTTAGTGAATATGTTCATTTTTCCTTAAGACTACTGTCATTAGCTTTATAAATTATAATATTTAAAATAAAGTTTAATAATATTAGTAATTTTGTAAGTGAATTTAGTACTAAAGTAAACCTAAATTTCCTGAGCTGGCAGATGCTCGTAATGCTGTTATGGGCCGTTAACATATTTTATATATAAATTATGCTCTTGAAGAGCCAACTCCCTATAATAATCTTTGATTTTTGTTTTGTTCACAAACGTCAGTGGATTGTGATCTGTGTAAATCTCTGTCAGCTAAGACACACTTAAAAATGTTGCAGAGGCAAAAGCAATACAATAACTTAATTTTCTACAGTGGCATAGTTACGTTGATATTTGTTAAACTTTTTCAAAAAGTAGTAACAGTGTAATAAATATCACGCAAGTCAACTTGTAACAACACAGCACCAGCACAGGCATCAATAGTCAATTTGAATAGCCTGTTAAAATCAAATGCCACAATTATTGGTGCACATATGAACATGGCCTTGACTCTTTCAAACGATCTTTGACAATCTCCAGACAAAACAAACTTCACTTCTTTACTCAACAGTGTGTAAGTGGTAAAACTATGTCTGAAAAATCTTAAGAAAATTCTCTGTAATATTCGGCCTTACCTAAGAAACACATCAGTTCCTTTTTGTTGTTGGGTACAGAAAAGTTGACTACAGCTTTAACTTTTGAATCTACTGGATGTACCTTAAGTTGACCAACAACACGACAGGAAAGATGACATTACCTCGACTAACCTTACTTTTCATTAAATTGATCGCTAACTTTTCAAATAATGCACAGAGTCAATGTAGATGTTCTGCCCAAGTGCCACTGTAAACTACCATATAATCAATGTACATGTGACAATCTTCAAATCCATTTAGTGACATAATTCATTAAGCGTTGAAATGTAGCAGGGGCATTTTCCATTCCAAACAACATTACATGATACTGCCACAGGACATCAGGAGTAACGAAGCCTGATGCCTGTTTTCCCTTTCAGTGAGAGGGACCTGCAAATCTATACAGAAACAAGAACTATTGCCAGGCTTAGGTACTAGTATACTTGGACAACTCCACTCACTTTGATTCGGTTCAATAATTTCGTTTTCAAGCATATACTGGATCTCAGTCTGAATCTTTGACAACTTGATGGGGCTTACACAAATGTTGTTGTTTAACATGAACTATATTTCCTACATCAACATAATAAAATATAGTATTAGTCATATTCTAGAAATACAGATTTCACATCATATCTTTGCCCAAGAGACAAATGACTAAACAGATTTTCAAGGTGAGCGAGTACTGCAGAATTCTAGAGCTCACTTCACACAGCAGCAGTTAGAGATTTTCTGGGATAGCCACTCTCTCTCTCGTGATATTCCTTCGACATACTCGTTTTTACTTTCTCTTTTCAAGGGTATAAGCACATAACCTATATCTCCTAATTTATTTTCACTGACATTAAGGTCCAAAGTATTTGGCTTTCAAAGGTTTACCGGGAGTTTGAAATCGGATTAAAACTCGATCACTGGAACGAAACTTCCAGTACAAACTTTTTCGTCACATTACGCTTTCATGTCTTCATGAGAAGCCTGGAACTTGTCCCTGGCAATGGAGTTCACTTAATAATAATTACAGTGAACCAAGCACAATATTCTAACATCAACTCAAACGGAGTGAAGCTTTGGGACTTTTGGCTTGCAAATAACAACAAATGGATCCCATCATTCAAATCTTTTTCATTCTTATAGCTTAGAATTTTATCATATACTTTTAAATGTCTGATAGAAATTTTCTAATGCTCTTTGGGATTGAGGATGTATGTGCTACATTTGTATTGTTTGATGTATTACTTTTCGAAAAATTTCGAACATAATATTAGATACTTGATCAAACTGGAAGTTACAAAGTAAACCTACAAAAGTAAAGAATTTTATCAACGTTTTCAGAATCACTGGCAGCACTGATTTTCCTAGCTTGTAGGAATCTAGTGGCAGCACAAATAATGGTCAACAAATACTGATCACCTGACTTCGTTTTCGAGAAGGTGTCAATACAAACGATCATTGCATGGCTAAATGGTTCCTCAAATGTTGAAATAGGCCTCAATGGTGCTCTTGGGATCTTTTCATTTGTCTAACCCACAATCTGACAATTCAGTTGCAAGCTTGCGAAACTTTGGCCAATGAAAGTGATGTGTAATTTTGTCTAATGTCTTGTTATTACCTAAATGCACAGCTAATGGTTTCTTATGAGTTAAACTCAAAATTTCTTGCCGATATTTGGGAGAGGACAATTTGATGAATCATTCACCACTCTTCATTTTTGGTGTGTCAGATGGTTTCCATTTTTAATTTTTATAATAATAAACTAGTATTACATCGACTTCATTTTCAGACAAGGCCTTATTACAATGGAATGAGAGTTCAGGGTCTTTTTGCTATTCTTCAATTAACTTAGTAAAGAGCATCCTGCTCAAGACGTTCTCCTAACTCAACAGTCATATATGGTTCTGTTACAATCCTGGATCCGTCTAGATCATTACCTAACAGTAATGAACACCCCAGCAAGAAGTTTAGATACCACGTTAACAATCACAGACTCTTTAACCAAATCTGATTTGAAATTCACACAATAAAGAGGGACATTAAAATAGCCACCTACCCCTTAAAGGGCTCACTGGCATCGAGGACTATTATGACATAAAAGAGAATATCCTCTAACAACAAAGGCCTAAAAGCCCCAGTATCATACAAAATTATAATGAGCTGTAGATTGGCATTCTCACTGTCAAGTGAAACACAGCCCTCAGAAGTGAAGGTTTCAACACTTCCACTATCATATCACTCTTCATAAGACAACCAAATTTAGTCACAGGATATTTGGCTTCAAGGTTCAATACTTCAGACATTATGTAGGGTGGTACGACAGACATCACACTAAGGCATTGACCTTAGACTTGGCCTGGATCTTCTCTAAATTCCAACATACAAAAATAATATGGCTCAGTATTTGCAATAATTACATATCGAACTAGATGACCTGAATCTATTACCACCAGCCGTAAAGTTAGTTTATAAAACTGGATTTGGCTCAGCCTTGTCATGCTTATCGATCTTTGAGTGGTTGCTGATTGGCATAGAACTAGACTGCATGAAGATTTTCTTATCATGAATAAAAGAGGAACTAGATTTTAAACACTAGATTTTGAGAGTTAAAAAGCAGTAGACAGCTAGGAATGCAGCTTCATGGAATATTTCAACTATCTGCTCACCTAAATAAATCTAAACATTATCTGGTACACAAGATTTAAATTGCTCAATCAGGACTATTTACCTGAGATTTTCAAAGACTTCACTAACACTCTTTGATTTACACCACTTACCAAACAAATTTTCTTGATCTCTTGCAAATTCAATGTAAGTTTGTTTTTCAATTTTCTTCCAATTTTTTGAATATTTGTCTATAGGTCTCATAAGTTTTCAAGATCAATTGCTTGACATAATTACAATCAACAGCTTGTGCAACGGAAAGGGAAGAATATGTCTGCTGTATTTTACCCACTAACTTATCGTAGCATTAAGATCCATTTTTCTTTGGGCCATTCAGAACTTTCTGCAACCTTTTTAAAATGCAAAAAATAATGCTTAACACCTTTTTCCTCAAAAGGGGAACTAATCATGTATATTTATATACATCCAATAACTGCTTGTGAGATTCCATATTCTTACTTCAATTTCAAGCCTCTGCAACTCAATGTTTTGGAATTTCTAATGCCTTCAGTTCCATTTCCTTTAACCTGATCTAATGTTCTAATCCTATTTTTCTCAGCTCTATTTGAATGTGTGAATCCACAAGTTCTTGATCATTCAGCATACATTTACCTAAAATTTTCTTATTAACAAAATGATGTACTAACATACTCATTAAATCTGCCTTAGTCATAGCAACCTTAGCCCCTAATTCAAGATGATTTCTAAGACTCCACATCTTTTCTAAGGCAGGATGTACAATAAACTCATCAAGGAATTTTGCTACCACTAATTCAATGTTTGCTACTTGCTGGTTGCTCATAAATATATCAAATCCTACATGAGCTACTAATTTCTGTTACATACCAAAATTTTAATGAATAAAGAAATGAAATTCCAGTATGCACATAAAGGTTCCTGATGCAATCAACATATATAGAATATATGTTGTCACACATTTATTTTTTATATGAAAAATATTAAAAACTTCAAAACATATTTAAAACATCACCATATAATGAATCAAGAAGTCTCCAGTATCACAATCTGATGACCGAAAGTCTATCAATTACCACTGCTTGCCTCAAAGTCCTTCTACTGAAGGTGGCAGTCTGTCATTACTAACTGTGCTTGGCACCTCAAACACAGCAATTGATATAATAGCAGTGGACAGTATTGGGTTTATAATCCACTTGAACTTGTACATCTGCAAATGTGACGTTGTCCAATGATGATATTCAAGACAAAATAAATTTCATCCTAGTACAGCTATCTATAACTACACTGTTCTTTGACTACTATTCTCTTTCTTCAACTGCCTTTACATCTACAAACCTCATTTGCAATAAATCTATATAGCATCAACACTTAGTGTAAAATAATAATTGCTAATGTTACTTTTAATTATAGAAAGGGGTGATAATATGGAGTTGACCTGAAAATACAGGCCAGTTAGTTTTACTTGGGTCTCACTGAAAATGCTTTATAACATCATTTACTAAAATATGATATTGTTATGACTTTGAATTTTCTAAGAATAGCTAACCTCACATTAAAACTCTCAGCTCTCTCTCTAGCTGATAAGCAAATTGTATCACTCAAAATATAGCTTACAGCACTGTCCCTTACTGTATTGTGAACTCTCTTGATAAATCCTAATACCAAAAAAAACAAAAAAACACACACACTCAGTTTTCTGTTCTCCAAGTCTTTTTGGTGGCTTTTTTCTTCCAAGGTCCATGGTGGACAAATTGGATGGCATCTCAACCATTATCTTCACAAGCCATGCTGTTGGTGGGCTTACTTCTTCCTGGGCAGGTGGTTGAGGAGTGAACCCATTGGTTACTATAACCTTCATCATCCTCTCGAAGTAGTCTTCACAAATAACTCTGGACTCCTCAACAGGTTGAGTTTCTTCTTTGCAGTTCCCCAGTTGGCTGTTTTCTCACCAACATACTTCCAAAGACCATTAAGAGAGAAGACTTTTGGTTTGGAATACCTACCTGTTTGAGTTCTATACACCACATCATTAATGTTTTTCAGTACATCATATGGTCCTTCCGCTCATCTTTCTTGTGGTAGGAATTGTACAGTCACTTCGATGGAATCCAGTCTTATCAGCATTAACATCATAACTACCTTTAGCTTTACAATGACCAAATGTAAGTCTTTCCTGAGTGAAGTCAAGTATGACACCTTTATTCTTCACATACAGGAGAGCTCTTCAAACCACAAATTCCTTAGAATATGACACAGTAAGATGGATAGTTTATTGTTCACTATTCCACCTGTTCATTTTGGGAATGATTTGGAACCATGTTTGGTATGACTACCATAGTGCTTAGGGTGAAGTAGGTTAGGTTTTCGAATGGCTAGTTAAATTTCGGAACTGGATTTGGTAGTGTCCTGAATGGACTACTCCAGGTGACACAGCAGTAGTGGTAATAGATGTAGACCAAATACGTTATTGTATGATACCACATAGTTAATAATATAAATTTCTTTATCTGATCAGCTTCCAAATGCATTTTAATGTTCTTATATGATTGACAAAAATATCAATATGAAAATGATACAACTACAAAAAGAAAGAGTTACAATGCAGTTTGAATAATGTCATACTTCATAAAAACTTTTCCACCTGGCCCGCCCAGAATAGCATTGAAAACAAACTAGAGGTAATATAAGATGTTCAAGAAAGGTTTAGAGTAAGTAAAGTCTAAAAATTTAGTTGACTTAAGGTAGACAGAATGCAGCATAAGGGTTAATATTAAATTCTACCTTCCTTGTCTATTTTACATACATCCTTTATCTAAATATGGTAGACAGACTACTACAAAAGATCTTACTTATTAATAACTTCTACCTTCCTCATCTTCATGTATGAAAAGACGGTTATTAAGTATGTATATATATTTTTTCTATAGATGGCGAAACCACAAAATCTATGTTGAATGTTAAATCCTACACCTCTCATTTTGATTCCTTTGACAACTTGGATGACTACAATGTCCAAGAAGTATTAGATCATCTTTCTATCTTAAACAGATATGAATTTACAATAACTTGTTCTGTTTTGTGGCATCTTTTTTGTTTTGTTTTTACTTTTGGAGCAAAATTGAAGATTTTGTTTGGTATTCAGCACTTCCAGTATTGGAAGGTCTAAACTTTATACTGTATACTAAATTATACCCAAACATTTTTTACCAACCATTTACCTATATTCCATATATGAGACAAGGTGATACCTTTTCACATACTTTTAACTTACAATTATATTCACAGTACAAACAAGATTTCTCCACAGTGTATTATCTCTCATTTTTTTAAGATTCTAATTTAATCCAAACATTTTGATATGCACTAAACAGTTTTTTTTTTTCAATGAGTGCAAAACTGCATATCCAAACCTGCATGCTTTTCATCTTAGTGCACAATTGGAATGATAACTTTGTAATCATTAACTGTAAACATACTAGACAGTTGCAAGGTTTCCTACCAGTGTTTTCTTTGATGCCTAAATAGTTTTTTACAGCAGTAAATACGCACTACAAGTTAAGCAGATGCACAGTTTTCTACCTTTTCTTGTCTTTATTTTTTCAATGAGGGCAAAACTGCATGCTTTTCATCTTAGTGCACAATTGGAATGATAACTCTGTAATCATTAGGTTTTCTTAAATTTTTTTTCACAATTCATTCTATTTAATAATATTAAATGGGCATTATTTCTTGATACAATTCATCTTAACCTTTATTCAGTAAATGCCAATTTTACTAGTTTAAAAAATTTCCCAATTTTATTCACCAGTACAGTCTACCCTATAATATCTTACATTTTAATCTGTAGTTAGCTTCTTAAATTATGAAGCAATTTTTGATACAACTTTACAAACTTGTTTTTCATCACCCAAGGTCATATGCAAAATGTTGCCGAGATCATTCCAGCAGTGTTACCACCCCTAATCCCTTCACTCACTGGGGTGATCAAAATAAATGTCCAATGTTTCAGTAAAAATGAAGTCAAAATTAAATCATGTTTACACATTTTAAAGACTTGAAATTTTAAAAACGTATTATCCATTCCACCACACACACACTTTTTGTTGTGTGTTTGTATAACTGCAAATAAATGAGACAAATATCATCATGGTTCTGAAAAGTAACATTTTAATCTCCTTACACATTCAACATGTTTTACTGTACTTTCTAGTTATTAAGAGTATTATTTACAAATCTGTTTAATAAAGAAATTGCCTGAATTTTTTTTTAATGTTAAATAACTTTTGATCTTTTTTTCATCCCAATATTCTTTATCCAACTTTGAATATTTTCATTCCCTTCTCAAACAACACTCAATCATTTCCTCACTCTTAGTGTATCTGCTATATCATCCAATTTATTGTTGTGTTAGTAACATACCACTTTCAACATGTATATCATTTATTTTTTCAACTGTTGTAAAGATAAAAACATACCCTTTTGTCACTTTCTTTTGAAGAAATTATATAAAAACATTAAATACTGACTATATTCAAAATAGTTTATTTCTATTTCAGTTTAGATTCATTATTAATTTACCTCTATTTCTTAAATAACAGGAAAAAATAAATAAATCTTGTATAATTACACAATCATTTAATGATGACGAGAAACCCACTTGAAGTAAAAATGTATAGCAGAGATGGCTGGTATGGGTAT
>NW_013666667.1:25891-38998 GCF_000517525.1 Limulus polyphemus | reverse complement strand
TTAACACATCTTAAAACAATAATCTATGCACAGTATTTCTGAAGCATTACTCACAAAGTCCCCACATAAAGAACCAGGAAAGTAACAAATACTGGTCAGTTAGAGAGCGTCTTGTTGCTTCATTTTATATAAACAACTACTGTTTTATCTGTCCATTTCCAGTCAAAGGTATTAAATTTTAATATTCTTTAAACTGTTCTGTTATTTATTTGCTACAAAATCTTTTAAGGCTAATTCTCAAGTATAGTATTCAGCCCAGTGTAACATATTCAGAAGTTGAATGAACAACAAAGTAGTCAGCTGATTGTAACCACATTTAGTAGTTGAATCAAGACCAAAGTTGAGTAGTCAGCCCAGTATAACCACAATCAATAGTTGAGTCAACACCAAAGAAGTCAGCTCAGTGTAAGCACATTCAGTAGTTGAAAGAACAAAAGTATTCAGCCCAGTGTAATCATATTCACTAGTCTAATCAAGGTAGAAAAAACCCAGCAGAAGGGTTAATAATAAATTCTACCTTCCTCATCTACTTCACACACACATTCTTATCAGGAACTGAAGTCAAGGCTCTAAATATGACAGACAGAACAATGCTAAAGGTGTTACTTATTAATAACTTTTACCTTCCTCATCTACTTCATGTATGAAAGAACAAGCAAGGTTATTAATTACGTGTTTTTTTTATAGATAGTGATAATAAGAAATCTATGTTGAATGCTAAATCCTACACTTCTCATTTTGATTCCATTCACAATTTGGATGACTACAATGTCCAAAAAATGTTAGATCATATTTCTTTCTATCTTAAACAGATATGAATTAACAATAACTTGTTCAGTTTTTGGCTATCTTTTTTGTTTTATTTTTACTTTTGGAGCAAAATTGAAAATTTTGTTTAGTATTTAGCATTTCCAGTATTGGAAGATCTAAACTTTATAGTGTATATAAAGTTCTACCCAAAAATTCTTTAACAGCCATTTACTTGAGGTGTGAGACCAGGTGATACCTTCTAATGTACTTAGAAATATGTTCACAATACAGTTTTATCTTTCACCTTCTTAGGAACTCAATTTAATCCAAACGTTTTGCTACAACAAGACAGCTGTAAGTATGTTTTTTTATGTCTTTTTACTCAATTGTTTGATCCTTGTTGTTTTCTAGAAACTATATAACTGTAAAGGTTTGTCCTGGTGTGTGTTCTTTGATGTATTTGTAATTCCTCAGAAAGGATATTGAATTGTTCGAAAAGGATTAGAGGAGAAATACTAGGATGATGCCTGGAACTTGTTTTCGCTTGAAAAAAGAAAAATATAGATCTGATTCAGGTTTACAAGATTGTTAAGAGAAAAGTTGAAGCATCATCACTTTTCATATTTGATGAAGATAATGCTTAGACTTGGAGACAGAAATATAAATTCAAGCAAAGTCATCTTAAGCTAAAACAGCTTGGATTTTTCTAAAAGGTTGGCTGAACTATGAAACAGGTTGTCTTCAAATATGGTGGATGCTGTTAATTTAAGGGGGTTTAAGAGAAACTTGATAAATATTCTAATGAAAAGAACTGGCTTTAAGATTTTTTTTTTCTATTTTTGAGGGTTTAGTAATTTAATTTAGTGAATAGATTGCTCATATGGACCAAATGTTCCCCTGTTGTCCTTTAATGTTATATGGTAAGTTACAAAGATACACACAATGAACTATCTGTGCTGTATCAGCCACTGGTATCAAAATCCAATTTTTAGCATTGTAAGGCCACAGAATTACTGCTGAGGTATAGGGGGGAGCTTATACAAATGTAACTTTTCTTCCCAGTGTGTATTCTCAGAGGTGTTTTTAAGCTATAGTTACTAAGGTTTCTATGTAGTGTGTACTCTTTTATGTCTTTTTAATTCCCCATTTGTTAAAAATGGTTTTCCACAATCTGTGCAACTATATGGTTTCTCCCCAGTGTGTCTTCTTTGATGTGCTTTTAAGTTACTATTTGTACCAAAGTGTTTTTCACAAACTGTACAACTGTAAGGTTTCTCTCCAGTGTGTACTCTCTGATGTATTTTTAATTCACTGTTGGTTCCAAACTGTTTTACACACACTGTACAACTATAACGTTTCTCTCCACTATGTATTCTTTGATGTATTTTTAATTTATCATTTGTTCTAAACTGCTTTTCACAATCTGTACAACTGTAAGGTTTCTCCCCAGAATGTATTTTGTGATGTTTTTTTAAACACTCATTTGTTCCAAACTCTTTTCCACAATCTGTACAACTGTAAGGTCTCTCTCCTGTGTGTCTTCTTTGATGCTTTTTTAAAGTACTATTTGTACCAAACTGTTTTCCACACACTGTACAACTGTAAGGTTTCTCCCCAGTGTGTGTTCTTTGATGTCTTTTTAATTTATAATTTGTTCCAAACTGCTTTTCACATTCTGCACAACTGTAAGGTTTCTCCCCAGTGTGTATTCTTTGATGTGTTTTTAAGATACTATTTGTACTAAACCGTTTTCCACACATTGTACAACTGTAAGGTTTCTCTCCAGTATGTATTCTTTGATGTATCTTTAATTGACCCTTTGTTCCTAACTGTTTTCCACACACTGTACAACTGTAAGGTTTCTCTTCAGTGTGTATTCTTCGATGTATCTTCAATTCATCATTTGTTTCTAACTGTTTTTCACACACTGTACAACTGTAATGTTTGACCCGAGTGTGTACTCTTATATGTCTTTTTAATTTACCATTTGTTAAAAATGGTTTTCCACATACTGTACAACTGTATGGTTTCTCCCCAGTGTGTATTCTTTGATGTGCTTTTAAGACACTATTTTTGCCAAAGTGTTTTCCACACACTGTACAACTGTATGGTTTCTCCCCAGTGTGTATTCTTTGATGTTCTTTTAACTTACATTTAAATATAAATTGTTTAGCACACACTACACAACTGTAAGGTTTCTTACCAGTGTGTGTTATTTGATGATGTTTTAATTTACACCTAAATATAAATTGTTTAGCACACACTACACAACTGTAAGGTTTCTTACCAGTGTGTGTTATCAGATGTTGTTTTAATTTACATTTAAATATAAATTGTTTAGCACACACTACACAACTGTAAGGTTTCTTACCAGTCTGTGTTATTTGAGATATTTTTAATTTAATATTTGTTCCAAACAGCTTTTCACAAACTGTACAATTGTAAGGTTTCTCTCCAGTGTTTATTTGTAATTCATTATTTGTACCAAGCTGTTTTCCACACATAGTACGATGATAAAGTTTCTCTCCAGAGTGTATTCTCTTTTGTTGTTTTAAGATATCAAATGTTTTTCCACAATTGTATAGTTTATCATCACGCTCTAATTGTATATTAGATTCTATTACGTTATTTCCACTTAACTTTGTATCTCCACAAATGTTGTTGTTTGAAAATTTTATGTCTTCTGTAAAGTGATCTTTTATGACATCATAACCAGGAAACTGATTCCAAGAACAGATGTTCACACTGGTCTTTATATCTGAAATAGATATAAATGATGTCACAAAAATAGTTTATAATAAACATATCATACAGTATTTTATTTGATGAATATCAAAATATATTTTGATGTTCTATTATAATCAACAGAAATATCAGTATCAAAATATTAATTAATTATGATGAAGTGTTCATAGTTTCAAACATTATTAAAACTTTTCTACCTAGGTCACAAAAGCATTGACAAACTGTTGGTAACATATTACATTCAAGAAAAGTTTCTAGTAGATAAAGTCTAAAATCATCAATGGAAATATGATGGTACAGTGTCATAATAACCAACATTACTTTCAGACAGTTCCTTACTGGATTAACTGTTAGAGATATTTTCTAACTTAAAGTGGTTGATTATCATGAAATCTTCTAATGATTTGTCTATTTTAACAAGTTAATCAAGACCAATACTTTGTAGTTCCTATTCATAAGTTCTATATACGTTAAATGAATATTTATAAATGCCAAGATTTAGACTAAACTAAAATGTTTATATAATATTTATTCTTTTATCAAGGTTAGGTATCATTCCTGTGACTAGAAGCTGTTTCATTACTGACTTCACCATGCTAAATTAAGAGACTGGATATTTGGGATTATTCAAGTCTCAGATTCTATAGAGCTGGTAGTGATCAGTAAATCACATCTATGGAAATAAATGACAACAGTACATTCCGTGAACATGTTGAAACATTAATCTAGAGAAATGGGTACCAATCATTATTTACAAAGTTTATACAGGAAGATAACAAACATTGGTCAGCTAGGAAGTTTCTTAATATTTCTTTTTATAGAAATAAGTACTGTTCTCCCCATTCATTTTGAGGCAAACTTCATCCTAAAATCTTTTCAAATGTTGTCATTTTATCATTTTAAAGCCTTTCACACAATAATTCCCAAGTAGAAGTAACAAAAGACACACCAAACACAGATCTCTACATTTCAAGTTAATCCTGTCTCATATGGAACAATAACATACAGAAGATCACCAAGAATTCAACCAAATTTTTTTGACCCTCTTGCTACAGGAAGGTCAAAGTGCATGTTAACTTTTTAGAGAGCTATTTACATTCAAAATACAATTAATCTGCTTTATTATAATTTTATATGCAAAACTTGGCATCAAAACATAAATAACGAATCAAATTGTAATATTATGTAACTATTAAGTTCTTAATTTTATGAAGAAATAGTTTAAAAAATCCTCTGTCTTCTCTAATTTATTTACCATTCCTCTGAGTGGAAAGGAATTTCACTTACATTGCATATTATAATATAGAGGTTACTAAGGCAGAATCTAATGTTAAGAGCCTTAAATGATATTTGTTTACAGAATCATAACCCAGAAAATCAGATCCACTTGCCATATTCTCTTTCAGAAATTGCCAATAGTTCTCTATTGTATTTTATACAACATTATTTATAATCATTAGAAACCCAATGTTTTAATCTATCAAATGACATTATATTACATTGTTTTAGTACAAAGTATTATTTCTTTCTTTTTCAGTTTGAAAGTTTCTCTCAAGGTGTTTAAAGTTGACAAGTTTTAAAGACTCTTGTCATAGCTAGAAAGCCAGATAAATTATGATAATTATACAACATTGTTTGCTTTGAGTGTGATATCCTTCTGTGTTCTTAGGTGAATTATTGAAGTAAATCAAAATCATTTAGCATACTTGTACTGTGAGTATAAAAAGTAGGCTTAAAACACAAGAGGTCATAGGTGAATTAGTTATTGTTATATTTTTTATTGTTATAAAAGCAATTAATATATAACAATTATAAACTTATTAGGTTAAATTAAATAAGATAAAGAAAATAATTATAATAAAAATTCTTCATGAGGTGTGCTTAAAAGCAGCTTGTAAGTTGTCATTCAATACAATAAGATAAGCTATACATTTACCAAGTGATTTACAACTAGTGTGAAAGAATAAAATAGGTATAAATCTATCTTTACTGTTATGAGCTTAAAGTTACTTAAGATAAACAAACTGCAGTTTCATGTTACAATTTGCAGTAATCCTATAGATGAAAAATAAGGATAAGTTAGATTTATTTGGTATTTTTTATTATGGTTACAAATCTATGTATAGAGTTAAGGTATAGAAAATAACAAATAAAAATGTTTTATATGTATTTAGGATATTTGAGACATTACTGAAATTAAATTTGACAATTTTCAAGGGAAGAAATTATTTCTAATCTTAACAAGAAAATAAGTTTATGGACAAATGTTCAGTAAAAATACATTGAAATATCCGATTTTCTTTGTAATAAAGACATAATATTTACTGAAAGCTACAAGCTCAGTCAAATCAGCTGGGTTCATAACTCCAAATTGACCTTTATATTTTCCATACTGATATATTTTATGTATCTTCATGAAATTTTGTAAGCTTTCAGTAATCATTAAGTTATTCATACACAAATATTAGAGACAGGATACTTAGCAGATGCCATTGTAGGGACTGATGGTATTATTGAAGTCAAGTGCCTGCTGAAAGCTAAGGGAATCACTCCTTTACAGGCTGCACTGTCAATTAAAGATTTTGTTGTACTTCACTTGATAATACTTAAACACTGAAAGATACACATACATATTATTACCAAGTACAGGGGTCAACTTCATATAATTGGTAAAATAGTTTTGTGATTTCATTATTTGGGCACTTCTCGACATAAGTAACAAACAAATTATTCGAGATGATGATGTTCGGATTGAAAACATACTCCATAAACGAAATCAGTTTTATTTTCAGGCACTATTGCCAAAAATAATAAATCCAAGAATAAGAAGCATGGTTTTATGAAAACCAAAGGAAAGGTGGAAGTGAAGAAAGAAAAATATGAAATATAGACAACTTTCTATAAGGTTTCTTTGAATCCATGTTTCGACATTTGTCATGTTTTATTTTGAGATATTTGTTATTGTGTGTGTTTTCAAACATTATCTTTTTGTATATTTACATTATGAATGATCCATTACATTACGATTAATTGTTGTTGTTTTTCCAAATGCAAGAATTTTCTAGTGTAAATAAGTTTTGCCCTTCTTTCATTTTATCGGAGCTTACAATATTATAGCTATTTTAGAAAATGCATGGCTATGTTGTTTATTCTGATATTTCATTACAAAGTTGCATTGTTCAACTTCACAAACAATTTGGATTTATGTTAGTTTTCATTAAGTAATATAAAAAATATTATAAAAATACATTACGAAAATAATATATAGAAGCTTTCAATATTCTACAGCTATTTCATTGTATTATTACAAATAACAATTTTATTTAAAGAATAATTACTATGTAAGTTTGCAACTTTTCTGACTTTCAATCTGTTCTGAACTTGACTAGTTTTTGTGAGGTCAGTTGGGCTTTTCCTAGGAACTATTACTTATTTACCATATGGAACTTCTGAATAAGAGAAGGTGTCATTGTTTCTTTCAGTATTGTGCTCCCTGTCTCCTGGAGCGTTCCTTTGGCTGTTACACAAGAAGCACGAGATTCCAGTTGTTATGACAGTTGTGTGTCAGGTTTTACACAATGATTTGAACTAGGACCACTTATTTTTCAGTTCACAATAACAAATGAAAAAAATCTTCTATCTTCTGAAGTTTCAATTTTTATAAACTGAATTTTCAGATGAGTGGTTTATTTCTCAGTTCACAGAATGTTAACTGTATTATAGAAGCTTTATTAGTACAAAGATTAGTAATGAACACAGCAAGTGGTTTTATAAAACAGCTCATTTCATAGTTATGAATATTCTTGCATTTTGAAATCTAATTAAACACGCCTTAGGTGTGGCAAGAAAAAAAGGATATTTTGTGTGACTTAAAGTAATGAAAGCAAACTTGCAGTCAAATTGGTATCTACACTTATAGCATTGATAATAATTTACAGCAATAACTAATATTTGCTGTAAAATTCTGATCAATGCAATAAGTGTAGCTACCAGTTTGGCTATCAATTTTTGTTTCATTCCTTTAAGTCACACACTTAATACTTTTTGGCCATACCTGTTTTTTCACACCTAAGGTGTTTTTGGTTAGAAATCACGACTTTTCAGCAAGTAAAAAAGTGACACTCAGTAGTAACCAACATTAGCTTTATGATTGAAACCCTATCATTCGGAACAGACCTTTACTTTACAGAATCAACCCGATTCTTTAAAATACATAGTGGTAGTTTTTCCTCTCTAAAGCAGTGTTATAGCTTTCTTTTTAGTAATGCCATCAGAGCAGCCGTATCAAACATAATTATTTATGCTAACTGCTTAAGCTAGTATCATGTGATGCTAAATGCTCATTAATTATGAGAATCTCATAAAATTTCACAAATTTGTGCTTAAAAGTTGGCAGTAAATAATAATCACCCACCCATATGACTGTTTTAAAAACTTGAGCTAGAAACTGCTAAACTAGTTTGCTTGGCCTAAGGTTACTTATGTATCTGCACGTGCTTTCAACCTATAGTTTTGCCACTCTAAGTCAGCTGTTTTTAATCCGAATGATAAAACACTAAAAATGGTCCACTTTTACTCTTAGGAGAAACTGTAGTAAAAATGTTACAGCAATAGCTCACATACATTTTTGTGTAGGCATGTGCAAAAATTTGTCAAATTTCAGTTTATATTTACACTAAATGAGATTCCTAATTATAGGTTGTAAAGATCTATCTGTGTACGAAATTTAAAAAAAACCCATAAAAGTTAAGTATGTTTTTCTTTCAGATAAAGTTTCCATTATTTTGGTGTGAAGAAAAATAAAAAAAGAGAGAGATACTATATCTCGGGTACTTCCTAATGGATTGCCTTGAAATTTGGCTGATTTGGCCACACAACACACTAGCGTGCATCTTGATCATATCTTTAAAAAAATTTTGGGATTATTGTTATGTTTTTTGTAATTGTAATTATTTATTACTTGCCAAGTTTTATTAGATCTCAAGAAGTGCAGTTTTATGTTTCTTTATCATCATGTTGATTTTCACTGGTACTCTACTAATTAGACAATGTAGCTGTAATTTGTCTCAGGTTACTCGACCTGAGGTTATGAAGAATGGGACATTTCCAATTGGAACTGTCATAGGGGTGATAACTTTACTGCAATATGAAAATGAAGCATATCACAATTCATGGTGATCTCACTATGCAGACTAAGTTGGCATTTTTACATATGTAATTATATACATAAAAAACTGGTAATTTTCAATGTACGAAAACTCTAAATTTTGTATGTAGCAGGTATTTTCACTTCACTTATTCTTAATATACTTGGCTAAAAAAATTTGGAATAAGAATTGAGTTCCAATACCATAAATTTAGCTTTACTACATAATATTTAATTTGCATGTAAGGTATATCACTAATAAAAAACAATATAAATAACAAAAATAAATCTATAAAACAACCCAAACTTGTATAAGTTCACAGAATTTATATTTCAGACAATACAGATAATATTTTTATGAAATCAAGAATACTAAATATTAATGAATAATTCTCTGAAGATTCCTAATAAATTTGAGGATTAGTAATCCTCATGATTTGCACAGAAAAAGATGCCTGTAGAGAAATTGTTAATAAAAAAAATCTGACTTTTTGTGTACAAAAGACTTGTAATGTTTACTGAAAACTTGACAAATTTCCTGAAAATACAAAAAACATATTAAAATTTATAGTATGGAAATGCTTATGGTTACTTTAGGGTTAAAAGGTCAGTCACTCAATTGAACCTGTAATTAGTGTTTAGCTAGTGTCAAGGAATACAAGAGTTTTAGATGTTTGTACTCACCCGATGTTCTTTCTAATCCAGATTCAATATCTCTTTGAAATTCAGTTTCTGTTTTCATATTCCTAACATTATAGTGTGAACTACCCTGATCCTCATCATCACTGCAACTGAACTTTGAAATAACATCATCATGTAGCAGATCACCAGGCTCCTCCATTTTCACTTGAACAGACAGGTTCTAAAATGAAACAACAGAATGAAAAGGTTAACTTTATAAACAAACATAATGGCAATATTCTGATTACTTGGATTATTGGAATAATTGAAACAAGTAATAATTGGAAAACCATAATTTCAATTAATAGACCAGTTTATGAGACATTAATCGACATAACTACTGCTCATAAGCAATGAATTAAATTGTCCAGCTCTAGAAAATACAAAAGATCATGCAATGGAGACAAATAATGCTTGCATCACACAAATATAGTTCAAAACTACAGGTAAACCAAGTTAGTTGGACAAAGTTCAGTTTAACTGTAGGAGTCGTTTGTATTTTTATAAGACAATCCTTTATGATGGTAGCTAAAGTTAAAATGTAGATAAAGTTTTGTTTCAAGGAAGTTTTGTGTAGTGGAAAACAAAAATTTCCAATTTACTGACTAATCAAAGCCAAGTACTAAATCAATGTATATTTGTTCTTATTTAAAGGGATTTGTAATTTTCTGTTTTCATGTTATTAATGCAGTAAAACAACATCTATGTTTTTGTTTGTGTGATATCTGTCTGTTTCTTTCTCAAGTCACTTTGAGTTGGCCAAAGTTGGCATACTTCAGTGATAGACAAAAACAGATATAATGGAATTCTCTTGGGAAGACAAAAATTTAATATTAATTTACATGCCAGACTATTGAATAATAACTAATTGTAATGGTAAGGTCCTGTTATTTAAACAATTAAATTATTTTAGTTTACATCAAACTAGTTATTTTTGATAGAAATAGAGCAAAAGAGGAAATGCAATTAAAAACTTAAAAAGATATGGTGTTCACTTATTGTATTCTCTTGTTAAAATTAAAATATGCCTCTTCAAACTTCAAAAAAAGAAAGAAAATGTTTATGTAATAAATATCTATAAAGTTAGTTTACATAAAAATATTTATTGAATTTATACAGATGCAGAGTTTGTGTGAATGAACTGTTGAAATGGGTGCTGGTAAACCATCACTGTGGTAAACTAGATGGATTATGGAAAGAATGTAGGATGGAAAATTACAGAATTACAACAGTCTTTCACAGTGGAAACTATCTGCTGTAGGGCTATAGTGAAGAAGCACAGCTATAACACAGAACATCACCAACCATGGATTAAAACAATGAGATGGGGTTCCAGAATAGGTTTAATATAACATACTAAACAACTGTAAATATTATGGGTGATTCAACATAGAATAATTTTTATAATTATAAGAAAAATCCAAAATTTTAAGTTCTTGTTTTATACAGCTGATATGAGGTTTTCATAAGTAATTAGTAGAAAGTGTACAGTAAGTTATATAGAAACACCTGTGGACTAGCAATATCATTGCAGCAAGAAGAGCTGCACCAAATATATTCACAATAATGTGGCAAACTTCCAGTCGATTTCTTCAGCTTGTTACTACAAACATATCATTACTAATTAGATTCCATAAAAACAAAGTCCAGGAAGACACAATTACAGTTACATATTCTCTTTAATAACACAACCATAAAATATTTAATCTACAACTTACCTCACTTTTTTCTGATGCTGCATCAATCTTTTCCTGTTGCTCCTCTTTTGCTACATCAAACATCAAAATAGTTTGCTTGGAATTTTCTTCCAAGAAATCAGCTTCTCCAGTTGCTAGAAGAACATATAATGTAGATTTGTCTATAACAAGATTCAATATAACTTATACTTCACTAAATGATAATTAAAATCCATACAACGTATTTAGCTGAACAGGCCTCTTCTATAATTTCTTAGATGACATACAGGTGCATAGAAAAGAATAAATTTTCAGCAAAAGGCAGTGATTTGGACAGAGTTGGTGAGACAGCAAGTGTGACAGTAGAAAGTAATTACTACCATATTGGTAATTCTCCAATTTCAAATATAGGGGCAATTCATGTAACCTCTCACTTTGTAGCTTTTAAAATACACTTGTCAAAAATGTTCTTAGCAGTAGTTATTAACTGCATATATATGTATATATGTTTTTTCTTTTTCCTTATGTAATTCTGTGTACAAGAAATTCTATTCAACGGCCCTCAAACAAAGCTCCTGGGATGGAGGGGGTTGTCATACAACGAAAGGCTGAAATCTCTCAAATTGTTTTCTCTTGAAAAAAGAAGGGTAAGGAGATCTGATTGAGGTGTTTAAGGTTGTAAATGGAATTGATAGTGTTGATGCATTATCGTTTTTCATACTTAACAGTGGGAATAGTTGGACTGAGGAACACAAATGTAAATTTTAGCAGGGTAGGAGTCATCTTCAGCGAAAACAGTTATATTTTTCTAACAAGAAGGTTGGCCTCTGAAATGGGTTGCCAATGAGTTTAAAAGAAAGCTTGATACAGTATTTGAATGATAAGGGCTGGCTTTCATATTTTTTTCTTCATTTTTTAAAATGTATTTATTAATAGTTTTAGTTTAGTTTAGAGTATGGAACAGCCAAGATTGACCATTAGGTCCCATGTTGTTCAATAACTTAGCTATTTCTAATATTAAACTGATGTTCCTAGTTTTGATGTTACCTCTGTGGGTTCTACTTTAAACTGTTAAGAACTCCATTAGGTTGTATTGCTATCCAGTTTGATGAAGCACGAGAAAGTTGGAGGTAAATTCTGACAACTGTTGCATGTAGGGCTATTATTTTTTCCTAGATTACAGAAGTGATACTGATGAGCTGTGAATATGACAAAACTAGTCTGCTGCAGCAAAAGTAACAAAAATAAAAGAGTAGGTTTCTGTGTCATATTTTCTTAAATGAAGTTTATATTCTTGAGAGGAAAAGAAATTCACAAATTAATTTATTGCTATTAAGTACAAAGCTATAGAATGGGTTATATATGCTCCTTCCAAATATTAGACTTATAAATTGTTGCCTTTTTCTCAAAGATTGTTCAGCTTACAGGACTTTTTTTTGTCTTACTGGGGAAGGAGTGGATCTCATGATTTGAAGCTCTTGGTTCAATTCCAACTGGCCCAAAACTTGCCCACCCTGTCTTTTCCATCAAAGTTACTAAAGCTATCTGCCACTTTCATTACTTCTGAATGCTGAATAAAAAGAAGGCAGTGGCTGGCAACACCCACCAACAAATTCCTGTTGTTAATTTATTTGTGAACTTATGACAAGTTTTTTTTTAATTTTATAATTGTTTAATAGAAAAAAAGCAAGTGGATGGCAGCACCCACTGACAATTTTTTTTTTTCTACTTGTACATGTAATGATTTGAGGAAGCGTAACAATCAACTAATGGGACCAATGAACAATCATTTAGCAAATCTTACTAAATCCTTAATTCTAGTTTGAGTAGTCTTTATTTTAAATGTGATGGTGTTTCCATTCAATACAGAAATAAGATAATGTTATTTTTGATGACAAAATATTGGAATAGCTTTCGGCCAGTAGAGTCTGACACAGAACTACAGTGTCAGCAATCATGGAAAGGGGACATATGATGGGATTGGTAGAGTGCTCTAAAGAACAGGAAGAGCAATGATAATTATGAGGTCCAAGTTGAAAAGTTACAGGAAAAGACAAACACTGAAATATCAACCATGAGCAAGAAGGAGATTATCTATATGAATAAGAT
>NW_013666667.1:23756-24968 GCF_000517525.1 Limulus polyphemus | reverse complement strand
ATATCAATTCATGTGAATAGGACTGAAAATTTTCATTTTTTTTCTGAAAAGGTGGTATCTATTTACTTGTGACCACGCTGTGTACTGTACGTGTATCTCGAATAGTGCCAGTTTGCCAATTAAAACTGAAACACGGAAGCAATGTTATTTATAAATTAATTAACACAAACAAAATTACTTTCACTACATGAAATAAAACAAGAGTAAATCGGTATATTAACGAAAAATAGCATTATTATTACTTAAACTATTTTACACAACACATGTAACATAAAAGTAGAATATAAGTAGTTGTAGTACTTAGATGGATAATTTGGATGTTTATCTCACTTATGCCATATGAATGGCCCACAGCGGCATGTCTGCAGACTTATAACGCTAGAAACCGAGTTTGGGTACTCGTGGTGGGCAGAGCACAGATAGCCCATTGTGCAGCTTTGTGCTTATCTTCAAAGAAAATAAACAAAAGCCATATGTATGTAAATTATTGCCTATAGGAATTAGATTTAGATAGCACGAAAAGTGGCAGTACAGTGGCGAAACTATGAAGGTTTTTGTACCAATTAAATAATTTGTATTGGAAAATGTTATAGTTTATATCAAATATATAAATCTATTAACAGACAAAAAACGACTAAGCTTATAGTGAATTACAAAATATGTATGATTTTAAAATTTGTTACTACGGGAATACGTACGGTGGATTTTCTTCCCACGAATTAAGAGATATATATCATTACTTTTACTTTCTTTTTTCAAAGTTAATACCTCCTATGTGCATTTTTTTATTCATTCTTGGTAGGATTTTAGTTTTACAATTTAAAATAACCGGGAATGTTCAGAAATAGACATTTCTCCTCACCACTTCCAGTGTTTTAGAGAGATTAAGCAAATTGTACTTTGCAGAAGAGGAAAAATATGATGTAAATAATTAATTATAAGGAATGCCACCGCACATGCCAGTTAACTCTAACTTGGTAACATATTGTTACGACAGCGAAAGTCACGTGACTCTAGTAACACGTCATGAGCTTCTAGAAAAATCATGTCCCTTCGTGAAGCCTCGAGTGTTTACTAGATATTCGGTATTCTTGTATATAAGACCGCCAAGAAGTGACGGCAACAATCGGAATGCAATTGAATTGCAGACAGAGATAGAGACGGACAGTTGGGTCGAGCGCGTGTGTCGTTCATTGTGAATTATAGCGTTTG
>NW_013666667.1:21081-23021 GCF_000517525.1 Limulus polyphemus | reverse complement strand
AAAGAATAATTTTTTTATTTAAGAAAGGACTTGTGTCGCTAAAGTGTCATCGGAAAGAAATTATACGGGAAATTATTTAACGACCAGAGACTTAACAATATTAAGGTAATGAATGAAACAAAATATTGTTGCGTATCTGCTCGTTTGTTAATTTCCCGTAGAAATTCCTTCCGAGAAACTTCAGCGATACATCCCCTTGCTTCCTGTTCAAAATGAACGACTCCAACAAAGCGAAATATTTCATGTTCCAGATAAACTTCGTTTGTTTCTAACTAAGTGCACAATTTTCAAACACCAAATTAAATGAACTGAAGCCTAGAGACTCTTGGACTGTAAACAACAATAAATGGATTCCATCATTCCAATTTTTCTCATTCTCATGACATTAGAACTTTGTTATATTTCTTAATGTCTTGTAGAATCTTTCTAATGCTCCTTGGGAATGAGGATGTTATGTGCTATATTTGTATTGTTTGTTATTTATCTCATGTACTACTTGTTTAATAATTCATGAAAAATTTAGATACTTGATCAGATCGGATGTTCCTAAATAAACCTAGTATAGTAAAAACTTTTATAAAAGCCTCCACAATGACTGGCAGAACTCTGATTCTCCGAGGTGGTACTGCCTCTGGGAACCAAGTGGAAGCACACATGATGGTTAATAAATAAGGATTACCTAGCTGACCTCGTTCTCAATAAGGAACCAATACAAATGATCCTGACATGGTTAAATGGTTCCTCAAATGCTGGAATAGACCTCAATGGTGTTTTGGGGATATTTTCATTTGGCTAACCCATCAGCTGACAATTGAGACGCATATAACAAATATTAATATACATGCCACCAAATCTTTGGCCAGTGAAAATTATGGATAATTTTGTCCAATGTTTTATTCATACCTAAATGTCCAGCTAATGAGTTCTCACTAGCTAAACTCGGAATTTCTCGACAATACTTGGGAAGAATCACAATTTGATGAATCATTCACCACTCTTCATTTGCTGATGTGTCAGATGGTTTCCATTTGCTCATTTAAAGTCCATATTTTTTGTAAAAACAGACTAGAACATATCAGCTTCATGTTGAGACAATGCCTTATTGCAAAACAGTGAGAGTTCAGGATCTTTCTGCAGTTATTCAATTAACTTAGTCTTACAAATCACTGACTCTTCCAATTCTTTAGCAGCACTACCAACATCTCATGATGGACCTTGATGATGCACAGTAATTTCTGAGATGTCAAGTCACATACTTTTTTCTTTAGAAGCTTTCAAAAAGTTTCTACACATCACACAACTAGCAGTACGGACTTGAAACAATTTTAGAGCAACCTGCTCAAGACATTTTGTTATATTGTTTACCAGCTCTACAATCATATGTGGTTCTGTTACAATCGTGGATCCTGCTAAATCATTGCTTAGCAGTAATGAAACACCCTCAACAGTTTAGTGACCAGGTTGACAATCACAGACCTTTTAACCAAATCTGATTTCAAACTCACACAATGAAGGACATTAAAAATCCCCCTAACTCTTAATGGACACACTGTCATCGAGGTCTTCTCAGATGTAACGAGAACACCCTCTAACAACAAGAATTGAGTCGCTCCAGTATCATACAAAATTGTAATGGGCTGTAGACTGTGAGTCTATTAAATAATAAAACAGGTTTGAAAAAAAACAAACCTAAAACTATAACCATGTAATGATTCAACAATTCTACAGTATACCACAATCTCATGACTAAAAGTCTTTTATCATTTCCCATAATGCCGCCTCTCTACTGAGGGCTGCAGTCTATCATTACTAATCATTTCGATGACGAGGAACCCACTTTGAGACTAATAATGGTTGGAAACGGCTTAAATGGGTAATGAAGAAAAACTTTAATATAAGTTCAACATAACAGCACATGTACAACGTTTCGACAAGGTTTT
>NW_013666667.1:10067-20081 GCF_000517525.1 Limulus polyphemus | reverse complement strand
GTAGATATTGTGTGATTCTAACTAATTTTTGTTTAGTAACGATTTTAATTTAGGGTCGGGTTTTTGTGAGAATTTGACGTTGACAGGAATATTATGCTTAATGGCTAGTTTTGTCCAAGTGTGGATAATTCTTGAGCTGCTTTCAGAAACAAAAGGTAAACTGCAGTGTAATGTACTGTTGTTGGGTTTGTTAGTGTCAATTTTGTTCGAGAGTTGAGTTTTGTTGTGGTGAATGTTGGAGAGTTTTTCAACAATAGCTGGTGGGAATCTATTGGTGTGAATAAAGGAATGCTTTATGTGGTTAATTTCTTCATTTATGTAATCCATTGAACAGAGTCTTGTAGCTGTATTTATGAGGTTTTTTAAATGTATTGATTTTTTGTGTGGTGTCATGAGCGGAATTCCAGGGGATATAGAGGCCAGTGTGTGTGTTCTTGCGGTGAATTTTGGTTGTAAACTGTGTGTCCGATCTAATAATTTGGAGGTTAAGCAAAGATAACTGTTTATTGTTTTCGTGTTCTATGGTAAATTTGATGTTGGGATGAATGGAATTTATGTATTTAAGCCATACATTCTGCGCTTCATCCCCCACTATACTGGTACAGATATGTCATTGACACTTTTGCTGGTTTCACTTCTACAGAAGACACACTAACTTCCTTTAAACTGTTCTTTTGGACTATAATGTGAAGGTCTTTTCATAATGATATTTAAGACGAAATTAATTCTGTTTTATTACAGCTATCCACGACTTTCTTTGACTACCATTCTCCTTCTTCAATTGCCTTTATATCTACAAAACCTCATTTGCATTAGATCTACGTAACATCAACACCTAGTGCAAAATAATAATTGATGTTACTTTTAATTATAGAAATGGGAGATACTAGATACTAGAGTTGGCCTGAAAATTACAGCCCAGTTATTTTTACTTGGATCTTATTGAAAATCCTTTATAAAATCATCTAACGAAATATAATATTGTTATAACTTAGAACCTTCTTGGCATAGTTATGTCACATTAAGACTCAAAGCTCCTTCTAGCTGACAAACAAAGTATATCATTCAAAATATAGCTTACAATACTACTTCTAACTGTATTATGAACTCTATTGAAAAATTCTAATACAAAAAATAAGAACACCGAATTGTCTACTTGTCAAGTCTTCCTAGCGGTTTATCTTCCAAGGTCCATGGTAGACAGACTGGATGATATATCATCCCTTATTTTAACTAGCTATGCTGTTGCTGGGTTAATTCTTCTTGGGGTAAATGATTGGGCTCCTCAGTAGGTTGAACTTTTCTTTGAAGTTTCCCAGTTAGCTGTTTTCCTACTAACTATACTTTGTCAGAATTTAAAAATATGGATTCTTCTTTTTTTGCCAATTGTCAAAATAAAAGGTTTTTTGTTACATTTCTTAATAGTATCAATATATTCTATTGTTACGACAGCGGAAGTCACGCGACGCTGGAGTTTCTCGAAGTATCATGAATTATCGGGGAAGCCCGAGTTTGTTCAGGACGCCCTCCTTTTTAGTATATAAGCCTGGCAAGAAAAACCACTGTGGTTGAAGAGATAGATAATTGAGTCAAGCGAACAGTAGGCACAGTAAGTAAAGTGTGTGAATCGCTGTGATTTATAGCGTGGGTTATAAAAGTTGTTAACTCTAAAGTGACTGTGGAAATTCTGTGTATTACTAAAATTTGTACCGAGAAAGAATAAACTAGTTTTAATCAAGAAAGGACTTGTATTGCTGAAGTTTCTTGGAAAGAATTTCTAAGGAAAACTGGCAAACAAGCAGATACGTAACAAATTGGTGTCAGAAGTGGGATGGAAAAAAAGAAAAAAAGAAAGACGGAAACGAGAAGTGACAAATCAAACTACGACTTAGCAGATTTGATGGTAGCAATACAAGAACAGCAAAAGAAACAAGAAGAACGAGAAAAGAAACAAGAAGATAGATTACAGCAGTTATTGGAAGAAAAAGAAAAGAAACAAGAAGAGAGATTACAGCAGTTGTTGGAGCAAAATGTAAAGAAACAAGAAGAGAGACAACAGCAGTTGTTGGAGGAAAAAGAAAAGAAACAAGAAGAGAGATTACAGCAGTTGTTGGAGCAAAATGTAAAGAAACAAGAAGAGAGACAACAGCAGTGGCAAGAAAACCTGCAAGAGTGGCAGCTCGAACAGCAAAATAAACAATAGAGATTACAGTAGTTGTTGGAGGAGAAAGAAAATGAAAATGTTTGGTATTCAGCACTTCCAGTATTGGAAAGTCTAAACTTTATACCGTATAGTAAATTATTCCCAAAAATTTTTTACCAACCATTTACCTGTGCTGTATTCCATATACGAGACCATTTGATATCTTTTACACATACTTTTCACTTACAATTATATTCACTGTGCAGACAAAATTTCTCCACAGTGTGTTACCTCTCGTTTTTAAGATCCTAATTTAATCCAAACATTTTGTTAGGCACTAAACAGTTTTTTTTTTCAATGAGGATAAAACTGCATATCCAAACTTGCATGCTTTTCATCTTAGTGCACAATTGGAACGATAACTTTGTAATCATTAGATTTTCTTCAATTGTTCTTCACAATTTATTCTATTTAATAATGTTAGATGGGCTTTATTTTTTATATAATTGATCTTAATCTGTATTCAGTAAATGCCAATTTTACTAGTTTAAAGAATTCCCTGATTTTATTCACCAATACAGCGTCTACCCTATATTGTCTTACATATTTTAATCTATAGTTAGCTTTTGAAATTATGAAGCAATTTTTGATACAACTTTACAAACTTGTTTTTCATCACCCAAGGTCATATGCAAAATGTGGCCAAGATCACTCCAGTAGTGATACCACTCCTAATCCCTTCGCTGGCAGGGGTGATAAAATTAAATGTACAGTGTAAATGGAGTTAAAAATTAAAGCATGTATACACATTATAAAGATGTGAAAATATAAAACTTATTGTTTGTATGTTTAGTTTCTGAATTTTACGCAAGGCTACACGAGGGCTCTCTGCACTAGCCATCCCTAATTTAGCAGTGAAAGACTGGAAGGAAGGCAGCTAGTCATCACCACCCACTGCTAACTCTTCGCTACTCTTTAAACAAAAAATAGTGGAATTGATCGTCGCATTATAATGCTCCCATGGCTGAAAGGGCAAACATGTTTAGTGGAATGGGAATTCGAACCCGTGACCCTCAGATTGCAAGTCAAGCACCCTAACCACCTGACCATGCCCGACCTTAAAAAACGTATCCATTCTTTACCTCCCCTCTTACATACACAACATAGTTTATTTTTTTAACTGTTCTAAAAATAAAAACATATCCTTTTGTCACTTTCTTTTCAAGAACTTATATAAAAAATATTAAATATCAATTATATTCAAAATAGTTTATTTCTATTTCAGTTTAGATTCCTTACTAATTTACCTCTATTAAATAACAGGAAAAAATAAATAAAGCTTGTATAATTACAAAAACATTTACAATAACCTGAAAACTGAGCCAGTTAACCATGTTTTGTCATTTCAGGAACATGACAATCAAGCTGTGGTTGTATGGTGTACAGAGCATTTTTCGTTACTCAGCCATTTTTGGTATATACGTGTAGTATAAGTGCATATATTATAGTCCTTTATTTTTCTTTCTTCACGTGAATTTTGAATTTGCCTGGCATACTTCTTTAATAAAATATATGTTTTGTCATGGAACAAAGAATTATCAGTCATCAAAGCATTTTCCATACCTTAGTCATTTTGAATATATGCGTGTAGTACAACTACATATATCTTCGTATGTTAAAGGCCCTTATTTTTGTTGCTCCATGACATTTTTATTTTCATTGGATTTGTCTGACTTTCTTCAGTAGTATGCAAGTTCTGTTCCGGAGCAAAGAAAGTATTAGAATTACCAGAGTTCCCTGTCTCGGTCGTTTTGGGTATATGTACACAGTGTCACTTCATTTATCTTTGCATATTATGGTCCTTATTTTCTTTGTTCTATGGTTATTGTGATGTCAATGAATTTGCCTGATTCTCTTCTTTAATAATATATATATATATTTTCACATAAATAATTTTTCAGAGCCCTATAAGCGTTTTCCATACCCCAGTCCCCATTGGATATGTGTGGTGCTACATGCTAATTTTTGTTTTGAATCCATCTGGTTTTATTCTTTAACAATAAATAATTTTTGTGTGTATAGCAAAGAAATTTTGAGTCAGCAAATTGCTTTCCGTACCTCAATTGTGTGTGTGTATGTACACATATTGAAGGCTTTTATTTTTAATGCTTCATACACATTTTTATGTAGTTTATTTAAATGTTAACATTTTCCTAAACTAAAAATGTATTTCCCATAGATACTTACCTCCCCTCACAAAATAACATTTCTTGACTAGTACTGCCCTCTATCGGTGTAATTTTTCAACATTTGCCGCTAGCCTTTCACCTCCCGTTTCTACATATCTACATGTAAATGATTTGCAACAGCTTCCATCAATAGGAGTGTGGCACAAACCCTATTATAACCAGCCCCTTTCCACAATTGCTCTCATTAATCACTTCGAGATTGGTCATAGGATCTACACCACATATCACCAGAAAGTGGGAAATGTGAGAGGAGGTAAGTATCTATCGGAAAGACATTTTCAGTTTAGGAAAATTTTAACTTCCGATACGATATCTTACCCCCTTTCCCAAAATAGCTAGAATCCCACATTGAACTGGTGAAAAAATGATCCCCTTTAGGAAGTGCCTAAAGGAAGACCATGAGGTGTAGAATAAAAAAAGATAATATCACACTACAGCGGGAGACTGCACCGCATCTGTTCCAAGTATACTCTGTTCTTTTAGGACTGTGTTGCAAATATAAAAGGAGAAAAAACATGAAGGAATCCCATAATGTGTATTACCTATTAATAGGCCCTGGGTGTCGAGTGCTAGGACACAACAGACCATAGTGGTAGTTCGATCTCGTCCAACATCTAGCAGCATCTAGAATCGTACATCAGTTCCGTGGTAGGCAAAGGATCACCTAACTCTTCACTTCGAAATGGGAATTAGTAGGGAAGACGAGCTTCCATACCAAAATCTGTCTCCACTTGCATGCATTTCTAACCCAACCAATACCTGATCCACCACGAACCAACATCCAGCAGATGGTAAGAAGGTGGAAATCTCTAGTGGGATGACATCTCCAGTCCAAGACCTAGTGGTATTGGGTATGTTTCTTCCAGTCTGCAGGATGAGGATATTAAACTGTACACAAGAGGGAATATATTTACTACATCCAGCTTCAACCAACACCAGACACACTGAGAATCGACATTCAGCAGATTGTAGGAAGTGGGACCACAAATCTGGGTCACATCTCCTGCTCAAAACCTGGAGGCATTGGGTATTTTCATCCAGTACACATGTGAGGATTTACTTAGCTGGACCATCTTCAAAAAACATCCAACCCCAGGGAACTGCATCAGGAGGATGGTAGGTAGGAGGAACGTTTCAGCCTGAGGGGCAAATTGCAATATATATATATATATATATATATATATATTAATATGGCATAGTGCTACAACCAAAATATAGAAGTATCTGGTATTGTACACCAGGTCTGCAGTAGCAAGCGCCATACACCATCGGCATCCTCAGAAAGCAACCACAATATCTCAACTGAGTCATCACTTTGGAGGACAGGCCTCCATGGTCCACCACCCCAGTGGCAAAAACAGTCTGGAAACCGCATATCCAAAGACAGTGCAATAGGTGGCTGTAAAACCCTATTTTGAAATGCAGAGCTACCATGTCGACAGAGTTGATCATCCAACACCTGGTAGCATCAGATACGTGGTAGGAAGAGTCGTAATGCCACAGAGCATCCAGAAACCACAGCCAAGGGAACGGGCTTGGAAAAATCAGCGGGAAAAGAGTCGTAATGCCACAGAGCATCCAGAAACCACAGCCAAGGGAACGGGCTTGGAAAAATCAGCGGGAAAAAGAGTCGTAATGCCACAGGGCATCCAGAAAACACAGCCAAGGGAACGGGCTTGGAAAAATCAGCGGGAAAAGTTTTTTCTACAACAAGACAGCTGTAAGGTTTTCTACCAATATGTTTTGTTTCATGTCATTTTACTCTATTGTTTGATCCTTGTTGTTTTCTAGAAACTATATAACTGTAAAGATTTGTCCTGGTGTGTGTGTTCTTTGATGAGTGTACAGTCTGGAATGAACATACTTATGAAGCAAAAGACCACTAAAGAGAACCACTAGAGATGACAATTGAACAGACACATGACTAATAGACAACATCAGTCTAACATGAGAAAATTGAGGTGGCGACAAATTCACCAATGCATTAGGGTTTGAACAACACAATGGAATAGGATTCCAAATGTTGGGAATCAAGATAAGGGAAAGAAAAATCTTTGAAATGCATAAGCATGATCTTCAGATGTATGAGGCATACTACCTCCTGACCAGAGTTAATACCCAAAATAGTGGGTATGAACCCCAACATCAGGTGAGGGAAAACTGAAGATTGGCCCCTAGAATCTTCACCAAGAAGGGTAGTTTGAGAAACGTAGGAAACAGGAGATAAAGGGGGGGGGATTGGCTGTCCAAACTCTCATCCTTTCTGTCAGGATCAGGTACGACAGGATATTCCTTTTGTGTCGGTGAAGGCTGCATGAACAGGGACATTTTTCATTGAACACTTGCCATAATTTCCTCAGTTGATAACTGAGTACTTAACCTGGTAGTAATGGATGTTAAACCTGCAGCAGCATTAACACCCGTGGAAGTCCTAACTATTTGAAAATGTATGTGCATACTGACAGTTTCATTCATGAAGCAAAAAAAGAATAAATAAGAAAAATTAGAAGAAACAACCTAGCACAGTTTAAAATATGAAAAATTAAAGAAAAACGTTGACAAATTTGCAAGCAAAAACAAGCATGTCTGTACAGTACTACCGCCAAATGAGAAGTGATGAATGAGTGCAAAGATGGAGAGTGCATTGGTTACGATAAGGGTTGTATCACGTTCCTATTGGTGGAGAGCTGCTGCATAATCATTTACATGTGGATATGTATAAGCAGGAGGTGGAAGACCGGTGGCAAGCATTGAAAATTTGCACCGATAGAGGGCAGTACTAGTCAAGAAAAGCTAAGATATTGTATCAGAATTTGTTGGTGATACAGGTAGTGTATGATTTCATTGTCATAGTCACATTTCGTTTTACATGCATTGCCATAAATTATTTTGATTTTTTTTTTCACTTGCTTCTGCAGAATAACGATCCATCTGCATTATACCCACACCTTAAAATAAGCTTAAGCAGTTTGGAAAATGTTACTAAACCCTTGATGAAGAATTACAGACAGAACTTGTTCATACTAACTTATGTTAAAACGTAGATTACACTGAAACTTACCTTTCAATCTTAGCCTCGAATATCTCCGAAACCATGGCATACAAGACACCACCACATATGAATCTTATAGGCACTCTCACACTTAGGATAAGTTTCATAGTTCCTTCAAACTATGCTCCTCCTTTTGCTTCGTGTTCGAAAGGAAAAAAATTATTCATGTCCCAGAGCAACTGCTTTTAAGGTTAATAATGTTTTGGTGCAACACCATCAGAAGGTGTTTCATTAAGATGGAGGTTTTCAGGTCAGTTTTGTTGCAACATTTGAAAAGCAAGTAAAATGATCTTAAAGGTTTCTACAGAGATAGCAGAGAAATATTGATATAATATTTTAATAGAGATGATATGTTTTGCTATTCTACTATGAAAGGACAAAGTTATTAAGTACGTATTTTTTTTATAGATAATCAGAATGAGAAATCTACATTGAATGTTAAATCCTATACTTCTCATTTTGGTTCCATTGATAAGTTGGATGACTACAATGTCCAAGAAGTGTTAGATCATATTTCAATCTTAAAATTATGAATTTACAATAACTTCTTCTGTTTTTGTTTATTTTTACTTTTGGTGCAAAATTGAAAACTTTGTTTAGTATTTAGCATTTCCAGTATTGGAAAGTCTAAACTTTATACTGTATATGAAATTATATCCAAAAATTCTTTAACAATCATTTACTTGAGCTGTTTCAGGTGTTAGACCAGGTGATACCTTCTCATCTACTTTTAACTTACAAATATGTTCACAAGCAGTGTGATCTCTCTCATTTTCTTAAGATCCCAATTTAATCCAAATGTTTTTCTACAACAAGACAGCTGTAAGGTTTTCTACCCATATGTTTTGTTTCATGTCATTTTACTCTATTGTTTGATCCTTGTTGTTTTCTAGAAACTATATAACTGTAAAGGTTTGTCCTGGTGTGTGTGTTCTTTGATGTATTTGTAATTCTAAAAAAGGATATTGAATTGTTAGAAAAGGATTAGAGAATGCAAGGTTTCTCACCAGTGTGTATTCACTGATGTATCTGTAATTGACCATTTGTTCCTAACTGTTTTACACACACACACACTGTTCAACTTTAATGTTTGACCCAAGTTTGTACTCTTTTGTCTTTTTAATTCACCATTTGTTAAAAATGGTTTTCCACCCACTGTACAACTGTAAAGTTTCTCCCTAGTGTGTATTCTTTAATGTACTTTTAAGACACTATCTTTGCCAAAGTGTTTTCTACAAACCATACAACTGTAAGGTCTTAGGTCCTCTGAGTAGTATGGAACATCACTTAAATTACTTATTGAGGATAGGTCAAGGCCTATAAACTTGTCTTTGCATAAAAAAAATAATTACAGGTCTGATTTAGGTTTACAAGATTGTTAACCCCTTACCTACTGGGGCTATTTTGTCTTATCGTGAGGGCAAAATCACATTTGTGAATTGAAAACATTATAGAGAACTTATATTTTATTGAATTTCAGATTTTATTTTTGTAAATAGTACCATAACATTCAATTACTTGTACAAAATTATATTATTTAATGAAGTTTAAAGTGAAATTTAATAAAAAAAATCCCAAAATATGCTTGAGACTATAAATAAGTGCCCATAAGAGATTTTTCAACATTTAAAAAAAAATTTTCCTTGCACTTTACAACTAGTCCTGCCATCTATGATTGGTATCAACCTTTTTCTAGTCTGATTTCTTTATAAAAAAGCTTCTGGGCATGTTAAACCTCAGTTGTGAAGGTTTTAGCCAAGCCTAGTCGAAAGTGTTAATTTCAGTACCATGTTATTCCAATCTCTGTATTTAACAGTTACCAAATCATAGGATGATAAGCAAAGCATGTGATGAAATGTTGTTCTCTAGTTTTTACAATATGAATGTGGGTGGTGCTTATTATAGCAACTGCCATTTTATGTAGAGGTTGTATTTAGTATTGGTCAATAGTACTTTATTTATATGCCTTAGAAAATTTGCTTCTGGAAAAAACTACATGGGACGTATGTGACTTAATACCTTAAGTCATGCTGTATCGTATATCTATTTATATTAATCATTATATTGAAAAATTAACTCAAAAGAGAAAATTTTTTAGGAAAGAAGTTGATCCACAAATGTTAGGGTTAAGAGCTATCGAGTGGTGAGTGCAAGGTCTTTACGTGAATTAGGCTTATCATTTGAACTAAAAGTTTGTGATTTTTTATATTCTTTTGCATCTAAATTAATAGTTTTAAGTTCAATAATTGAATGTAATTTTATATTTAGTTCATAATAAAAATATGATTCAGTATTTAGAATGATAAACTTGTGTGATTTGTACGTAACTACTACTACTAGTAGTACCAGTACCACATAAGAATTTTATATTTTTCCTTCTTACTATCTTTACTTTGTAGTAAGACCAACACTTCTGTTGTTGTTCCTTTAGAATTAAAACAGTCTAAATGATCTATATAAAGTTTATTCTGATGTTTTGCAAATGGTTTAAAACTCAGTGTACAAGTGACAACAATAAAACCCAGGGGAAGCTATGACATTCTCACAGTTGGGGTGTCAATACACTGAAG
>NW_013666667.1:3771-10057 GCF_000517525.1 Limulus polyphemus | reverse complement strand
AGTCCACTACAGCTATGATGTATTATATTTTACACACATAGTCCATCACAGCCATGATGTATTATATTTTACACACATAGTCCACTACAGCTATGATGCATTATATTTTACACACATAGTCCATTACAGCCATGATGTATTATATTTTACACACATAGTCCACTACAGATATGATGTATTATATTTTACACACATTGTCCATTACAGCCATGATTATATTTTACACACCCAAATTAAAAGGCCACACCAGGTTTTAATAACAAATACCTCATACATTATTATTTGATGAGCTTTTATGTGAAATTTAATAGTTTTTACAAATATCAAAATCAAAACATTATAGGTAAAAAATAATTATGATGCAATTTACACACTTTATAAAACTTTTCGCTCTATTGAATTACTATTCAAAACATAAAAATGGAGGTATTCATATTTTAAACTGTGGAAATATGATGGTAAATTGTTACAACAACCAACATTACTTTGAGTTAGTGATTTCTGGGTTAATTCTAAGAGATATCTTCCCATTTTAAGTGGTTGTTTATAACAAAATCTTCTAATACTCTTTTCTCTGAACATATTGACTGATATCAATACTCTTATGACACTGGTAACACGTCAAGAGATTCTCAATGAATCTTGACTTTTCCTGGCAACTCTAGTCTATTCTAGGTGCCCTCTTTTTTTGTATACAAGCCAGAAAAATAAAGTGGAGACATGACTGCAGATAGATAGAAATAGAGACAGATAATTGAGTGAAGCGAGTGGTAGTGACAGTAATATAAAGTGTGTGTGTTTTGTTATCGAAATTGCAAACGTATTGACTGTGGAAGTTCTGTGTATTGCAAAGTTTGGGCAGGGAAAGCCTGCAAGAATGGAATGAGTGAAAAAAGTTCCAGGTAATTTACGATTCTGTTTCGAGCTAGTGTGTGTTTTCGAGATTATGTTTCGCTGTGATTTATAGCGTGTATTATAAAAGTAGTTAAGTTTAGAAACGTACTGATTGTGGAACTCCTGTGTGCTAAAAGTTTGTATCGAGAAAGAATAAACTAGTTTAAATGAGGAAAGGATTTGTATTGCTGAAGTTTCTCGGAAAGAATTTCTATGGGAAATTAACAAACAAGCAGATACGCAACAATATTTTAAAGTTCCATTTTTTGAAATATGTATATTTAATTCAAACATGTAGGAAAGTTAACATTTAGAAAAAATAAAGTGTTTATCGGTATTTTATTTATTTTTGTCATGTTTATAACAGAATAATCTCAGTACAAACTCAATGATTACTTTCTTCAACATAAAAAATTATCAGACTGGAGGTTTGGGATCATTCACTTCCCCAAATTCAAAATAATATATGTGTTTAGAAAATCAAATCAATGGAAATCAATCATAGAAACACGTTCTATACATATTGAAATATTAATATCAATAAAATGGTTCTAATGAACTGTTAAATTTCTTTTGTTGTCACTTTATCATGTCAACACTAACACAAAATAATTCCCAATTACAGGTATCAAAAACACAACAAAGACAGATCTGTACACCTTAATCCTGTCTCTCGTGGTTCAACAACTACCACATTCAGTAGTAGTTACTGTTTGTTCCAAGTTATTCACAACAGAGTAGACAACAGTATGGTTTCTCTTAAGTATTTTTAATATATTGTTTGTTCCAAACTGTTTTCAATAAACCGAAAAACTGTAAGTTATCTCTCCCATATGTATTCCTTTATGATATTTCAATACACTATTTGTTCTAAGCTCTTTATTACATACTACACAACTGTAAGGTTTCATCCCAGTATGTATTCATTGTGATTTCTTAAGTCAAGAGTTACCTCAAAATAGTTTTCTAAACAAAATAACAACTGTAGTGTTGCTATCTAGTATATATATACTTTCTATAGTTGCTATGTAGTATATATATACTTTCTATAGTTGCTATCTAGTATATATATACTTTCTATAGTTGCTATCTAGTATATATACTTTCTATAGTTGCTATCTAGTATATATACTTTCTATAGTTGCTATCTAGTATATATACTTTCTATAGTTGCTATCTAGTATATAATATACTTTCTATAGTTGCTATCTAGTACATATACTTTCCATAGTTGCTATCTAGTATATATACTTTCTATAGTTGCTATCTAGTATATATATTTTTTATAGTTGCTATCTAGTACATATATACTTTCCATAGTTGCTATCTAGTATATATACTTTCTATAGTTGCTATCTAGTATATATACTTTTTATAGTTGCTATCTAGTACATATATACTTTCTATAGTTGCTATCTAGTATATATACTTTTTGTAGTTGCTATCTAGTACATATACTTTCACGATATTCGAAGGAACTACTTTATCTAAAGTCTTTTACACAAATTGCACAACTGTAAATTTCTCCCTAGTGTATAATTTGATGTTGTTTTAAGCAACGACTCCTACCAAACTCTTTTCCAGAATTTTTACAACATTAAGTTTTTTCTCCAGTGTGTATGTATATGTTTAATTTTCTGTTTTTTCCCAACTATTTTCCATACATTGTACATCGTAAGATTTCTCTACACTGTGTATTCTTTGATGTTGTTTTAAGTATCTATTTGCACCAAACTGTTTTCCACACATTGTACAACTGTAAGGTTTCTTCCCAGTGTGTATTCTTTCATGTACTTTTAAATCACTATTTGTTCCAAACTGTTTTCCACATACCATACAATTGTAAGGTTTCTCTCCAGTGTGTATTCTTTCATGTATTTTCAAATGACTTTTTGTTCCAAAGTGTTTTCCACACACTGTACAACTGTAAGGTTTGTCCCCAGTGTGAATTCTTTCATGTATTTTTAAATCACCCTTTGTACCAGACTGTTTTCCACACACTGTACAACTGTAAGGTTTCTCTCCAGTGTGTATTCTTTCATGCATTTTTAAATCACTTTTTTTTCCAAATTTTTTTCCACAATTTGTGCAACTGTAAGGTTTCTCCCCAGTGTGTATCCTTTGATGTTGTTTTAAGTTACCATTTCTATCAAAGTATTTTCCACACACTGTACAACTGTAAGGTCTCACCCCAGTGTGTATTCTTTCATGTATGTTTAATTCATCCTTTCTTCCAAACTGTTTTCCACACACTGTACAAATATAAGGTTTCTCCCCAGTGTGTATTCTTTCATGTATTTTTAAATGACCCTTTTTCCGAAACTGTTTTCCACACATTGTACAAGTGTAAGGTTTCTCCCCAGTGTGTATTCTTTCATGCTTTTTAAGATACTGTTTGTACTAAACTGTTTTCCACACACTGTACAACTGTAAGGTTTCTCCCCACTGTGTATTCTTTGATGTCTTTTTAAGATACTATTTGTACTGAGCTGTTTTCCACACACTGTACAGCTGCATGGTTTCTCCTCAGTGTGTATTCTTTGATGTATCTTCAATTGACCATTTGTTTCTAATTGTTTTCCACACACTGTACAACTGTAAAGTTTGACCCGAGTGTGTACTCTTTTATGTCTTTTTAATTTACCATTTGTTAAAAATGGTTTTCCACACACTGTACAACTGTAAGGTTTCTCCCCAGTGTGTATTTTTTGATGTGCTTTTAAAACACTACTTTTGCCAAAGTGTTTTCTACACACTGTACAACTGTAAGGTTTCTCCCCAGTGTGTATTCTTTGATGTTCTTTTAACTTACACCTAAAAGTAAATTGTTTAGCACACACTCCACAACTGTAAGGTTTCTTACCAGTGTGTGTTATTAGATGTTGTTTTAATTTACACCTAAATATAAATTGTTTAGCACAAACTACACAACTGTAAAGTTTCTTACCATTGTGTGTTATTTGACGTATTTTTAATTTAATATTTGTTCCAAACAGCTTTTCACAAACTGTACAACTGTAAAGTTTCTCTCCAGTGTTTATTCTTTGATGTGTTTGTAAGATAGTATTTGTACCAAAGTGTTTTCTACACACAGTACAATGATAAAGTTTCTCTCCAGAGTGTATCCTCTTTTGTTGTTTTAGGTTATCAAATGTTTTCCCACAACATTCAGGTATATTAGATTCTTTTTGGTTATTTCCACTTAACTTTGTTTCTCCACAAATGTTTTTGTTTGGGGATTTCATGTCTTCTGTAAAGTGATCTTCTTGTTTTGTAACATGATAACCTGGAAACTGACTCCCACAACAGATGTTCATACTGGTCTCTATATCTGAAATAGATACAAATGATGTCACAAGAACAGTTTATAATAAATATATCATACGGTATATTATTTGATGAATATTAAATATATATGATCAACAGAAATATCAATATGAAAATATTAAAGCTATAACTAATTATGATGTCCTTTTCATAGTTTCAAACTTTATTAAAACTTTTCTACCTAGATCAGAAAAGCACTGAAAACAAACTGTTTGTAACATACCACATTCAAGAGAATTTTTTAAAAAATAAAGTCTAAAATCACCTGTGGAAATATGATGGTACAGTGTCAAAATAACCAACATTACTTTCAGCCAGTACATTTCTGCATTAACTGTTAGAGATATTTCCTAACTTGAATTGGTTGATTATCATGAAATCTTCTACTTAACAAGTCAATTAACACTAATATACTTTATAGTTACTGTTCACAAGTTTTATATGTGTTAAATAAATATTTATAAATGCCATGATTTAGAAAAAAGTAAAATGTTTATTTATATAATATGTATCAAGTTTAGCTATCATTCTTGTGATTAGAATTTGCTTCATTACTGGCTTCAAAATCCTAAATTTAAATACTGGAGGTTTAGGATTATTCAATTCTCAGATTTGGTAGGGCTGGTAGTGTTCAGAGAATCACATATACAGAAATAAATGACAGCAGTACAATCTATGAACTGTTAAAACATTAATATATAGAAATGGGTACCAACCATTATTTACAAAGTTTATACATGAAAAACCAGGAAGATTACAAACCCTGGTCAGTTAGAAAGTTTCTTAATATTTCTTTTTATAGAAACAACTACTTCTCTCCACATTCATTTTCAGAGAAACTTAATCTTAAAATATTTTCAAATATTATGTTGTCTTTTTTTCTATCACTTTAAAGATTTTCACACAATGATTCCAAAGCAGAAGTAACAAAAAACACACCAAATACAGATCTGTAAACTTCAAGTTAATCCTATCTCACATGGTTCAATAACTCTTAAAAGATCACCAAGAATTCAACCAACTCTTCTGACCCTTTTCCTAGAGGTAGGTCAAAGTACATGTTACAAGTTTTTAGTGTTATTAACATTCAAAATATAATATATATACTTCATTATCATTGTATATGCAAAACATAATTAATCTAATCTTAATATTATGTAACTATTAAGTTCTTAATTTCATAAAGAAATAATTTTAAAAAAATCCTCTATCTCCTCTAGTATCAGAGCTTCAACACTTTTTTTCTCTGAGTCTTCCCTTTTTCCAGTTTATTTACCATTCCTCTGAGTGGTAAAGAATTTCACTTAAATTACATATTATAGAAGTTAAAAAGGCAGACTCTAACACTAAGAGCCTTAAATGATATTTGTTTACAGAATCATAACCCAGAAAATCAGATCCACTTGCCATATTCTCTTTCACAAATTGTCAATAGTTCTCTCTTGAATTTTATACAACATTATTTATAACCATTAGAAACCCAATGTTTTAATCTATCAAATTACATTATATTACATTGTTTTAGTACAAAGTATTATTTCTTTCTTTTTCAGTTTAAACGTTTCTCTCAAGGTATTTAGGTCAACAAGCTTTAAAGACTCTTGTCATAGCTAGAAAGCCAGATAAATTATGATAATTACAGAACAGTTTGCTTTGCATATGTTATTCTTCTGTATTCTTATGTGTATTATCAAAGTAAATAAAAATCATTTAGCATACTAGTTCCATTAGTATAAAAAAGTAGGTTTAAATTTACTCTACAACAAACAGCAAAAAACATAAGAGGTTATAGGTGAATTAGTTAAAAGCAACTAATATATAACAATTATAAACTTATTAGGTTAAATTAAATAAGATAAAGAAAATAATAATAATAAAAATTATTCATGAGGTGTGCTTAAAGCAGCTTGTAAGTTGTGTCATTCAATACAATAAAATAAGCTGTACATTCACCGAGTGATTTACAACTAGTTTGAAAGAATAAAATAGGTATAAATCTACCTTTACTGTTATGAGCTTGAAGCTACTTAAGATAAACAAACTGTAGTTTCCTGTTACAATGTAC
>NW_013666667.1:0-3409 GCF_000517525.1 Limulus polyphemus | reverse complement strand
GTGCTTAAAAGCAGCTTGTAAGTTGTGTCATTCAATACAATAAAATAAGCTGTACATTCACCGAGTGATTTACAACTAGTTTGAAAGAATAAAATAGGTATAAATCTACCTTTACTGTTATGAGCTTGAAGCTTTATGTTATGAGCTTTAAGATAAACAAACTGTAGTTTCCTGTTACAATGTACAGAAAAAAGGGGAAGGATTGATTTATTTAGTTGTTTTTTTATATGATGGTTACAAGATCAGTCAAATCAAAGGATTGTGTAAAGATAAGGTATAGAAAATAACAGATAAAATACTTTTATTGCTAAAAATATTTTATATTTATTTAGGATATTTTAGACATTACTCAGATTAAATTTGACAATTTTCAAAGGAAGAAATTATTTCAAATCATAACAAGAAAATCACTTTGCACTTTTATTGCTTTTTTGCTCTTTAAACCATGTTCAATTAATATTCCCACCACATTAGTTGTAAATTACTTGGCAAATGTGTAGCTCACATTACCCTATCAAATTACATAATGCACAGTCTACTCCCAAGTATGTCTCTTGAACAATTATTATTATTATTATTACTCATTTTATATAATTGAACCTAGAAATATTCTAATTATTACATTTTACTAACTTATATAATAATAAATAAAATATACACATGAGAAACAAGAAATAAAGTACTTATCTGGGTCTTTTTGTTTTAATATCGATGACACTTAATCCTAATCATATATACTAATGGTACTACTGCACTAAATAATGCTTTATTTAATTAAATAAAGCATTAAGGAATACAGAATAATAGCATACAAAAACAGACAATTTCCCATAACTATCACAAATTTTCAGGCTTTCTAACAATGTGAAAAGAGCCTTGAAAAATTCAGCTAAGGTTGTCAAGGTGTTTCCTGTGGGAATAAAAAACTGAAAACGAAATAGACAATTCTCTGTACAAAAAGCAACATAATATAATACATGATTTGACAGGTCAAAACCTTGGTTTTTTTTTATTGGTTGTAAATAATATAGTATTAAACTTCTGAGAACTATTGGCAACTGCTGAAAGAGAGGATGTGATGGATGTGCATAGCAATTGGGGTATGACTTTCTATTTTATGACTCTAACTAAATAAGATTGAAGGCTATAAAAACTATGCTTTGATAAGATTATAATGAGTAATTTATGATAAATTTCATATTTCTTGATGGGGTGGTAAATAAATTAGAGAAGAGGAGATACCTAGAAAACAAATGTCAAAACTCCCACACTAGGGAAAATTGATGATTTGTTTTTAACATTGTATAATTAAGGTTTTTCTTCACCTTCAAACAGGTATTGAAAGGATGTTCCATATGTGTTTTTTGAGATTGGTAAATAAAATATTCTACAAAATTAACTTATTTAAAAAGTCAAGACATTAAAGATTTAGTTAAAGGTCAAAATTAGGAGACTTATGTAACAGTTTTTTATTAAATAAATTTTAAAGTTGCTTTCTGAACAGTTAGTGCATAAAAATAATGTGAGTAAAGTATTCATTCTTTTTACATAGTTACTCTCCATCATATCCCAGTGGTTAATCTTTTTTGATTTTAGTTTTACAATGAAATATTTTTTTAATGTTCTTTTTATGTAGACATGCTATTTTGTCATAATTTTATGATATAAAAAAATAAAACCAGTTGTAAATAGACTCAAATCTACAAAATTAACCACTTCAACAATTATGTTTGTGATTTACTCTTAGAATGATAAATTACTTTAAGTAATATAATTTTTTGTGAGAGAGATGAACTAAAAAATGCCCATAGAGAATGCATAAAGATTTAGTTCATATTAAATCTCATACATAGCAACAAGCTCAAAATTTTCAGTTTGTATTCAACTGCAATGATCGGTGTCTGAATGTCTTCACTTACAAAGAGTTCTCCATTTCTACCTAGTATCATTACAGGAATAAAAAAAATATTTTATCATATAACGTTGAACGCATTTATTATAAACACATGTTTAGATCAATAAGAAATGATGCTGTCTAACAGGTTATTTTTTGATAATGTCTTGAAAAAAACAAAACATTCTTGTAATGATTATATGGTGCATAAGACGAGACATAGCTTTGTCAATATATATATACACACACACACACACATACAAGTGAAAAGAGATAAATATTGATAACGGTCAGCAAAAAATGACATTAAATGTTAGTTGAAAATATAAAACAAGGTTTCTAAATGTATTTTAGTTTGGCTTTGTTGATGTCAGTAGAAAAACCAAGACTAAGGAATTAGTTATAAAACTTTAATATCCGATATGAAAACATAATTTTTATTTAAATGTTGCTAAAAATTTGTTATATATTATCTTATAAACTTTCATTCAGGCATAAACTTAAAGTTTCATTAGTGTTTAGTGTACAAGGTCTAAAAAATGCTATTTCTTTCATTATTATTGCCCTTCATGAAATTTCTAAGAGTGAGGGATAGTCAAATCTCAGTTTGTGAAAAGTGATTTATGATATGGTAGTGAGTTTTTTTTTGGCCAGGTTCCTCAATTCCTTTTTTTTTACTCTTTTATTATTCATTTTTATGTATCCAGTTTCTCCCGTCTCCTTGTTGAGATTAACTTGTTAACTATACTTTTGCTATTATACTACTCACTGCTTCCTGTTTTCTGACTATTGGCTATCTCTTTGTGACTATTCTCCTGTACCATGGTTGCTTTCTTTAATGTTCTAAACAAGGTTATTTAGGTAAAAGTTAGACCAACTACTCTTTTTTTTTAATATTCTGCATTTATATTACAATTTTGCATCAATAGAATGTTATAATTACCACATGTATTTTTAGAGATAGGATGTTTATATTTTATCAACTCATTTATTTTCACTGTACTAATTGTGAAGGTCATTCATGTGACATTCAGTGTTGGTTAGGGGGATGGACAATACTTGCTAATGGCTAATGAAATAGTAGCCCAGGCAACAAAGTGGCCACTTGTCCCCAACTGTGTACACTTCCTGCAAGTAAAAAAGACATTTCACTGTGACAGTTTGTACTTGGCACACCTATTGGAAATATGGCTAAAGCAAAAGGAAATTTCTCCAGTTGAAAACAAAATAATCACGGGTGTTATGTTAAAAACAAAAATTTACAAAACAAACGTAGACAAGCTGCAAAACCTTCATCAGAGTATCACAGAAGAAAAAATTCTGTCAGATGCAACAGATGGACTTTCACTTACAGGCAGATCTGAATACACAAACAGCAGACTTTACTTTAGAAAGATATATGTATGTGAATCAATATGCAAGTTAATGCATATGCATACACACACACATATACCAACATAAAGTTTTGTCTATTACCAAGACATAAGATAACCTCAATATATATATATATATATA
>NW_013666666.1:352646-358286 GCF_000517525.1 Limulus polyphemus | reverse complement strand
GATCAGAGATCACTGATTCCAAGATCTAACTAATGATCAGAGATCACTGATTCCAAGATCTAACTAATGATCAGAGATCACTGATTCCAAGATCTAACTAATGATCAGAGATCACTGATTCCAAGATCTAACCAATGATCAGAGATCACTGATTCCAAGATCTAACTAATGATCAGAGATCACTGATTCCAAGATCTAACTAATGATCAGAGATCACTGATTCCAGGATCTAGATTTATTCAACAAGGCTGAACAGTATTTAAATTAGTAATCCAATAAGCTTCCTTTATCTCTCTATTAATTTTAGTTTTAAAGTCGGTTTCAATGCCAATGAGAGTAACATCGGTAATATAATGACCAGGATGGTTGAAATATTTATGTACATAAATACACTTGTAATCGGAGTAAAATAAACTAAATAATCAACTTCCGACTTATTAAGTTGTTCCTTGTATTTTTGAAATAAAAATTTAATGTTTTGTATTACTATGGCTTTATCACAGTTATTGTTCTCAAGTTTCATGTAAGTTGTATTGTCTCTTAAATGTTCCGTAACTATTGTATCATAAAATTTAACATTAAACTACTGGACTTCCTTTATCAGATTATTCAAATATTATATATAGGGAACGCATATTATATAATGCTTTTTCTCGTAGTATTACTACAATGTTTATTTTGAGTTAAAATCAAAGGTAGGTTGTTGTTGTGATTATATAATGTATCCAGTTCAATACTAACACCGGTTGTTGCTGTAAAACTTGATTTACTTTTTACAATGCCATCATTACGTATTGTTGGTCAAACATAAAGTACACTTGTAAGCGGAGTAAAATTAACTAAATAATATATTTGCAGGAGACAGAAACTTTTAGCTGTAAGATGTTTACAATGGAACATTGATTTTGGAATAAAGCCTACGTAAAGCGAAGACAACTATAAATACAGCCTATAATGTTAAAAAGTATATATATATATATAAAAGAAAGAGAACAACAATACCAGTTTGTCTTCATTGAGTTTTATGACAGGATGTGTGTGTGTGTGTGTGTTTTCACTGCTTCTGTGATAGTTGAAGCGTGAACATCGTAATGGTCGACATTTTGGCTTCACTCAGCTGACACATTCTTTACAATTTGTGCCTCACGTAAAACTTGCTTGGCCCTCCAGTGGCTCAAAGGTAAGCTTGAGGGCTTATACGTTATTAGTGGTGCGAAAAGCGCAAGTAGTAACCCGCTGTGTAACTTTGTACTTAAACGCAAAATAAACACAATTTGCTAGTGATAATGAAACATTGTTGTATTTTTATGTTCAAAATAAAGCAAAATTTGTTGCCTTTGTTTAGTTATGATATTTCGATATAATGCATTAAATAAAGTAATGGTTTTGGAGTAAAAGTAATTTTTAACATCATGAAACTAGATGGAAGTATTCCTTACCCACTGCAATTATTACGAGAATGAAATAAGAAAATTGTTTTTTTTTTTACACACACACATAAAAAACAAAAAAAAAACGATTAGTTATAATAATCACTATCTTGTCGTTGGCGTAACACGTGTTTTCTAATATAAACCAGAAGTTAAACGGTGTGAATCAGAAAATAGCGGGAAACTTAAAGAGCAGCAATATCCTTATTCTCGACATTGTAGCTGGATGTTTTATTACTGTATATTTTGGTTATTCTGGGAAATAAGCCAAAATGCGGAAAATTTACTTATAATCTTTGACTTGTAGAATTTTGTTGTGGTGTGAATTTTGTTCAAACTCAACTATTTGCAATAGCTACTGCAGTAACGATATAAGGGTTATTGTACAAAATATTTTTATTTTTTGACATGTGAGAAAGTTTAATATGAATCTGGTTTGTTAGCATATCAAATTTGGTCAGGATCGGTCAACTAATTTAGGAGGAGATGCGTTCACAGACAGACAGATATTGGATATTTAGCGTACCGTTATTGCTTAATACGTATAGCGCATATACGAATAACGCCTGTACCCAAATTTTTATACTTAGCTGTGCCGCGTTTCGCTCGGCAGAGCTGGAACATACTACAACCATAATTAAGTAGAAGAAGAAGAAAAAGGCAGTTCTTATTTCTGTCATTTCTGTATAATCCTAAGTAAGCTTAATTCTAAGTTGTTATTCTATTGAACGTAGGCATGTAATTCTGTTATAAATTTCTTCGGATAGTTTAACATTTGTATGCATTCCACTGACAGTAATAGTTGTATACTAATAGCAACAAATCTTTTCACGGTAACTGTTATTACAATAACAGACGTAATTATTTTGTTCAAAGTAGTAGCTATTATCCTCAGAGCAACGGTTGCTTTTTGGCAACTTACAACACGTATTCCCATGTAAATCACTCTGTTGTTACTGTACATTACGTTGATAACAAAATGTTGCTAAGCTTTACCTTAAAAGTAACATTTCCACAGTTAACTGTTGCAAATTACTCTGTTGTTACTGTACATTACGTTGATAACAAAATGTTGCTAAGCTTTACCTTAAAAGTAACATTTCCACAGTTAACTGTTGTAAATTACTCTGTTGTTACTGTAAATTACGTTGATAACAAAATGTTGCTAAGCTTTACCTAAAAAGTAACATTTCCACAGTTAACTGTTGTAAATTACTGACTGGTTCGTCTTATTTGATATATTTTAAACATTGTTGGTCTGATATGGAGACTGCTGTAGTTTAAAATAAAGCACAGACAAAAACATTGTAATCAACCAAATACACGCAGCTACATTCAAATATATCATTTTATTACAAGTTACAGCTTTTACAGTAAGGAAGAATATTTTGAGCACAGTTGCGCCGTTTCGATCACTGGTGCGGTCATTCTCAATACTTATAATCAGTAAGTAAACTCAAAACGAGACTATGCATTCTAGTCTGTTTTAAAGAAATCAATTCATACTTTAACATGTCGTCAACTTTGGAGAAATAGTTTATTCAGATAAATGTTTGTGATTAAAAATTCGCTTTTTACGGTAACTGTAGAAATTTTTCTCTTCAGGCGTGGTATAGAAACTGGATGTAAAAGTTACCGTTATTGAACGGAAGAAAATTCACAAAAGTACAAATTTTAACTTAGATTATCAGTAATAATAATCGTAGTCTTAGTTTCTACGCAAGTAATGACTTTAACCAAATATTAGGATTTTTTTGAGAGAAGAATATTGTTACGTCTCCGTTTGTTAATTAACTTTCCGTAACTTCGTTCCGACGAAACTTTAGCGACACAAGTCCTTACTTAATAAAACTGGTTTATTCTTTCCGAATATAACTTTACGATACACTTAATTTCAACAATCGCGCTAAAACAAACGCTATAACAACGAACCTGCTCAATAATGCTCTCTCATGCAGATCAATTACTCACTGTCTACACACACATTGTTCCCCGTCACGTTGTCACCCTCTTTTATATACCAGGCTACCCTATATCTAGTAAATGCTAGAGCATTCGCCAAGGTACAGGATAGTTCTAGAAACGTGGCGTGACACTAGTCATGTGACTTCGCTGACGCAACAATATGATTTCTCCAGCGAAGTGAGTCTGACGTGGTCTAGTGGTTAGCATGCCGGGCTGCGTATCCGACGGTCCATGGTTTATCCCCTGTTGCGGCAAAAAAAAAATATATATATCGTGATCAGCCCTCTGATTCCGTGGGTTCGGTATAAAAATGACGGTCAAATCCCATAATTCGATTGTATTAGCGGAAGAGTTGGCGGTGAGTGCTGATGACTAGTTACTATTAGGAATGACTAGTGAAATTAGCGAAACAAAACTAAAAAAAAATTAATGAAGCTGATCGTATATGTATATATTTCAGGTAAGATTTAATTTAGCAAGGACAATTATAACACAAATAGATCACAGTTTGTGTATTTCAGTTAGTTAAGCAATAGGGCAACATCCACGTCTTTATGAAGTTTGTACAATTTGATCAAAATATATGAAGTGTTTATCTGAAAAAGGTCAACTGTAAAAATTTTACAACGAAATAAGAAAATGCTCGTAAAGCGAACACGTCCTGTTGCTTGAAAAGTGAGATTTTTGCTTTGTTTAGTATTCATAGGTGCCAGTAGGGGCGCTACTAATTGTCTGTGCTTCGTTAAGCCCGATTGTGAACATTTCTTTTCGTTGTTTACCCTGACCAGGTGCAGAGAGGGGAGAAGGAACAGCGAATCTAATTTCTTCGGTGAATTAATATAACAACCAGCTGTCATACAGACTAGCTTGTTGATTTTTTCCCTCTTGTTTTGAGACAGAGTTAACGGCCGTTCCGGTTGGTAGAATGGCGTTAGCCATGCTGACAGAAAGTTCTGAACGTTTGAAAATTGCTGTATTCCTGAAGAAAAATAGCCGTTTTATTTGTACTGAGTTTATTCCGGATGGAAAATTAACTTCCTAATGGCTGCATTTAGCTATATCTGCAAATATATAAAGCACATAAATAGATTTGATGAATAGGAAGTAGTTAAACAAAATATTTATGGTACGTATATCATTATATAAAGCTAAACTGAATGTAATATAGTCAGTGGACCACATAGTGAAATTTGTTTAGTGCTTAGTTATAAATGCTAATCTATAACATTTCAAAGGCCATTACACTGTTTTATTTTTCTATTATTACCAAAGTGATTTCAAAACACTCGACGTGTGTTAATGTTTGCCGGACGATTCTGACGCATAAGTTAAAATTGTAATTCTTTTTATTAACAAATTAGATACCAACCTTTATGTGTCACAAGAAAAGTTTACTCTGTTGATAACGTATTAAACTTGTAGTCTCATTGTTTTAATCTAAAAGGTCACCAGGTGGGACAGCGTTACTCTAAAACAAACGAATCTAAAAGTCACGCTCTCTGAATACAAAAAAAAACAACTATAAATATGCAAAATAGATTTGGAATGTTATCATCGTATGCATATTAATTTTTAACCTTTTGCTTCCTTTATCGTCATAGAAATTAAAATGTTACATGTGAAAAACTTGAGGCAAAAAAGTAACAATACAAAAACATATAAGTAAAAAATAGAATAACAAATGAACCAGAACAGTGCTAAATTAAATGTACATTTATTAAACACTGTTAGAATTCAGATTTTTCAAAACATGTTACCCTCCAGTGGCACAGCGGTATGTCTGCGGACTTACAACGTTAGGAACCGGGTTTTGATACCCGTGGTGGGCAGAACACAGATAGTCTATTGTGTAGCTTTGTGCTTAATTACAAACAAACAAAACATGTTATTTTTTTATTATAAAAGTGTGTGGTTAAATGTATTTTTCTGTAATTTTAGTAAATTTGTTATTCAAAGTGTTGTTTGTAATTAATTACTTTTTCCTCATATTGCTTATGACTGTTAAGTATTTGAATGAGGAGAGTATTGGGAGAGTTTTTTTATAATTACTTTTCCTCATATTGCTTATGACTGTTAAGTATTTTAATGAGGAGAGTATTGGGAGAGTTTTTTATAATTACTTTTTCCTCATATTGCTTATGACTGTTAAGTATTTGAATGAGGAGAGTACTGGGAGAGTTTTTTATAATTACTTTTTCCTCATATTGCTTATGACTGTTAAGTATTTGAATGAGGAGAGTATTGG